>NW_027442204.1:0-172680 GCF_048569485.1 Anomaloglossus baeobatrachus | reverse complement strand
GCTACTTTGCACTATCGAGATAATCGTCACCATGTGCCAAATGCAATATAATAGCAATCTGAACACATTCGCGCATAAATGAAATGACCACAATTTCTCCAAAACTATAACAGATGCAAACTTGTCCTGTGTGGTGGAGATGAGATTTGATAAAGTAAGTGGAAATCCAGTAAAAGTTTCATTTGGCTACTTTGCACTCTCGAGATAATCGTCACCATGTGCCAAATGCAATATAATAGCAATCTGAACACATTCGCGCATAAATGAAATGACCACAATTTTCTCCAAACTATAACAGATGCAAACTTGTCCTGTGTGGTGGAGATGAGATTTGATAAAGTAAGTGGAAATCCAGTAAAAGTTTCATTTGGCTACTTTGCACTCTCGAGATAATCGTCACCATGTGCCAAATGAAATATAATAGCAATCTGAACACATTCGCGCATAAATGAAATGACCACAATTTTCTCCAAAACTATAACAGATGCAAACTTGTCCTGTGTGGTGGAGATGGGATTTGATAAAGTAAGTGGAAATCCAGTAAAAGTTTCATTTGGCTACTTTGCACTCTCGAGATAATCGTCACCATGTGCCAAATGCAATATAATAGCAATCTGATTACATTCGCGCATAAATGAAATGACCACAATTTTCTCCAAAACTATAACAGATGCAAACTTGTCCTGTGTGGTGGAGATGAGATTTGATAAAGTAAGTGGAAATCCAGTAAAAGTTTCATTTGGCTACTTTGCACTCTCGAGATAATCGTCACCATGTGCCAAATGCAATATAATAGCAATCTGAACACATTCGCGCATAAATGAAATGACCACAATTTTCTCCAAAACTATAACAGATGCAAACTTGTCCTGTGTGGTGGAGATGAGATTTGATAAAGTAAGTGGAAATCCAGTAAAAGTTTCATTTGGCTACTTTGCACTCTCGAGATAATCGTCACCATGTGCCAAATGCAATATAATAGCAATCTGAACACATTCGCGCATAAATGAAATGACCACAATTTTCTCCAAAACTATAACAGATGCAAACTTGTCCTGTGTGGTGGAGATGAGATTTGATAAAGTGGAAATCCAGTAAAAGTTTCATTTGGCTACTTTGCACTCTCGAGATAATCGTCACCATGTGCCAAATGCAATATAATAGCAATCTGAACACATTCGCGCATAAATGAAATGACCACAATTTTCTCCAAAACTGTAACAGATGCAAACTTGTCCTGTGTGGTGGAGATGAGATTTGATAAAGTAAGTGGAAATCCAGTAAAAGTTTCATTTGGCTACTTTGCACTCTCGAGATAATCGTCACCATGTGCCAAATGCAATATAATAGCAATCTGAACACATTCGCGCATAAATGAAATGACCACAATTTTCTCCAAAACTATAACAGATGCAAACTTGTCCTGTGTAATGGAGATAAGATTTGATAAAGTAAGTGGAAATCCAGTAAAAGTTTCATTTGGCTACTTTGCACTCTCGAGATAATCGTCACCATGTGCCAAATGCAATATAATAGCAATCTGAACACATTCGCGCATAAATGAAATGACCACAATTTTCTCCAAAACTATAACAGATGCAAACTTGTCCTGTGTGGTGGAGATGAGATTTGATAAAGTAAGTGGAAATCCAGTAACAGTTTCATTTGGCTACTTTGCACTCTCTAGATAATCATCACCATGTGCCAAATGCAATATAATAGCAATCTGAACACATTCGCGCATAAATGAAATGACCACAATTTTCTCCAAAACTATAACAGATGCAAACTTGTCCTGTGTGGTGGAGGTGAGATTTGATAAAGTAAGTGGAAATCCAGTAAAAGTTTCATTTGGCTACTTTGCACTCTCGAGATAATCGTCACCATGTGCCAAATGCAATATAATAGCAATCTGAACACATTCGCGCATAAATGAAATGACCACAATTTTCTCCAAAACTATAACAGATGCAAACTTGTCCTGTGTGATGGAGATGAGATTTGATAAAGTAAGTGGAAATCCAGTAAAAGTTTCATTTGGCTACTTTGCACTCTCGAGATAATCGTCACCATGTGCCAAATGCAATATAATAGCAATCTGAACACATTCGCGCATAAATGAAATGACCACAATTTTCTCCAAAACTATAACAGATGCAAACTTGTCCTGTGTGGTGGAGATGAGATTTGATAAAGTAACTGGAAATCCAGTAAAAGTTTCATTTGGCTACTTTGCACTCTCGAGATAATCGTCACCATGTGCCAAATGAAATATAATAGCAATCTGAACACATTCGCGCATAAATTAAATGACCACAATTTTCTCCAAAACTATAACAGATGCAAACTTGTCCTGTTTGGTGGAGATGGGATTTGATAAAGTAAGTGGAAATCCAGTAAAAGTTTCATTTGGCTACTTTGCACTCTCGAGATAATCGTCACCATGTGCCAAATGCAATATAATAGCAATCTGATTACATTCGCGCATAAATGAAATGACCACAATTTTCTCCAAAACTATAACAGATGCAAACTTGTCCTGTGTGGTGGAGATGAGATTTGATAAAGTAAGTGGAAATGCAGTAAAAGTTTCATTTGGCTACTTTGCACTCTCGAGATAATCGTCACCATGTGCCAAATGCAATATAATAGCAATCTGAACACATTCGCGCATAAATGAAATGACCACAATTTTCTCCAAAACTATAACAGATGCAAACTTGTCCTGTGTGGTGGAGATGAGATTTGATAAAGTAAGTGGAAATCCAGTAAAAGTTTCATTTGGCTACTTTGCACTCTCGAGATAATCGTCACCATGTGCCAAATGCAATATAATAGCAATCTGAACACATTCGCGCATAAATGAAATGACCACAATTTTCTCCAGAACTATAACAGATGCAAACTTGTCCTGTGTGGTGGAGATGAGATTTGATAAAGTGGAAATCCAGTAAAAGTTTCATTTGTCTACTTTGCACTCTCGAGATAATCGTCACCATGTGCCAAATGCAATATAATAGCAATCTGAACACATTCGCGCATAAATGAAATGACCACAATTTTCTCCAAAACTGTAACAGATGCAAACTTGTCCTGTGTGGTGGAGATGAGATTTGATAAAGTAAGTGGAAATCCAGTAAAAGTTTCATTTGGCTACTTTGCACTCTCGAGATAATCGTCACCATGTGCCAAATGCAATATAATAGCAATCTGAACACATTCGCGCATAAATGAAATGACAACAATTTTCTCCAAAACTATAACAGATGCAAACTTGTCCTGTGTGGTGGAGATGAGATTTGATAAAGTAAGTGGAAGTGCAGTAAAAGTTTCATTTGGCTACTTTGCACTCTCGAGATAATCGTCACCATGTGCCAAATGCAATATAATAGCAATCTGAACACATTCGCGCGTAAATGAAATGACCACAATTTTCTCCAAAACTATAACAGATGCAAACTTGTCCTGTGTGGTGGAGATGAGATTTGATAAAGTGGAAATCCAGTAAAAGTTTCATTTGGCTACTTTGCACTCTCGAGATAATCGTCACCATGTGCCAAATGCAATATAATAGCAATCTGAACACATTCGCGCATAAATGAAATGACCACAATTGTCTCCAAAACTATAACAGATGCAAACTTGTCCTGTGTGGTGGAGATGAGATTTGATAAAGTAAGTGGAAATCCAGTAAAAGTTTCATTTGGCTACTTTGCACTCTCGAGATAATCGTCACCATGTGCCAAATGCAATATAATAGCAATCTGAACACATTCGTGCATAAATGAAATGACAACAATTTTCTCCAAAACTATAACAGATGCAAACTTGTCCTGTGTGGTGGAGATGAGATTTGATAAAGTAAGTGGAAGTCCAGTAAAAGCTTCATTTGGCTACTTTGCACTCTCGAGATAATCGTCACCATGTGCCAAATGCAATATAATAGCAATCTGAACACATTCGCGCATAAATGAAATGACCACAATTTTCTCCAAAACTATAACAGATGCAAACTTGTCCTGTGTGGTGGAGATGAGATTTGATAAAGTGGAAATCCAGTAAAAGTTTCATTTGGCTACTTTGCACTCTCGAGATAATCGTCACCATGTGCCAAATGCAATATAATAGCAATCTGAACACATTCGCGCATAAATGAAATGACCACAATTTTCTCCAAAACTATAACAGATGCAAACTTGTCCTGTGTGGTGGAGATAAGATTTGATAAAGTAAGTGGAAATCCAGTAAAAGTTTCATTTGGCTACTTTGCACTCTCGAGATAATCGTCACCATGTGCCAAATGCAATATAATAGCAATCTGAACACATTCGCGCATAAATGAAATGACCACAATTTTCTCCAAAACTATAACAGATGCAAAGTTGTCCTGTGTGGTGGAGATGAGATTTGATAAAGTAAGTGGAAATCCAGTAAAAGTTTCATTTGGCTACTTTGCACTCTCTAGATAATCGTCACCATGTGCCAAATGCAATATAATAGCAATCTGAACACATTCGCGCATAAATGAAATGACCACAATTTTCTCCAAAACTATAACAGATGCAAACTTGTCCTGTGTGGTGGAGATGAGATTTGATAAAGTAAGTGGAAATCCAGTAAAAGTTTCATTTGGCTACTTTGCACTCTCGAGATAATCGTCACCATGTGCCAAATGCAATATAATAGCAATCTGAACACATTCGCGCATAAATGAAATGACCACAATTTTCTCCAAACTATAACAGATGCAAACTTGTCCTGTGTGGTGGAGATGAGATTTGATAAAGTAAGTGGAAATCCAGTAAAAGTTTCATTTGGCTACTTTGCACTCTCGAGATAATCGTCACCATGTGCCAAATGCAATATAATAGCAATCTGAACACATTCGCGCATAAATGAAATGACCACAATTTTCTCCAAAACTATAACAGATGCAAACTTGTCCTGTGTGGTGGAGATGAGATTTGATAAAGTAAGTGGAAATCCAGTAAAAGTTTCATTTGGCTACTTTGCACTATCGAGATAATCGTCACCATGTGCCAAATGCAATATAATAGCAATCTGAACACATTCGCGCATAAATGAAATGACCACAATTTTCTCCAAAACTATAACAGATGCAAACTTGTCCTGTGTGGTGGAGATGAGATTTGATAAAGTAAGTGGAAATCCAGTAAAAGTTTCATTTGGCTACTTTGCACTCTCGAGATAATCGTCACCATGTGCCAAATTCAATATAATAGCAATCTGAACACATTCGCGCATAAATGAAATGACCACAATTTTCTCCAAAACTATAACAGATGCAAACTTGTCCTGTGTGGTGGAGATGAGATTTGATAAAGTAAGTGGAAATCCAGTAAAAGTTTCATTTGGCTACTTTGCACTCTCGAGATAATCGTCACCATGTGCCAAATGCAATATAATAGCAATCTGAACACATTCGCGCATAAATGAAATGACCACAATTTTCTCCAAAACAATAACAGATGCAAACTTTTCCTGTGTGGTGAAGATGAGATTTGATAAAGTAAGTGGAAATCCAGTAAAAGTTTCATTTGGCTACTTTGCACTCTCGAGATAATCGTCACCATGTGCCAAATGCAATATAATAGCAATCTGAACACATTCGCGCATAAATGAAATGACCACAATTTTCTCCAAAACTATAACAGATGCAAACTTGTCCTGTGTGGTGGAGATAAGATTTGATAAAGTAAGTGGAAATCCAGTAAAAGTTTCATTTGGCTACTTTGCACTCTCGAGATAATCGTCACCATGTGCCAAATGCAATATAATAGCAATCTGAACACATTCGCGCATAAATGAAATGACCACAATTTTCTCCAAAACTATAACAGATGCAAAGTTGTCCTGTGTGGTGGAGATGAGATTTGATAAAGTAAGTGGAAATCCAGTAAAAGTTTCATTTGGCTACTTTGCACTCTCTAGATAATCGTCACCATGTGCCAAATGCAATATAATAGCAATCTGAACACATTCGCGCATAAATGAAATGACCACAATTTTCTCCAAAACTATAACAGATGCAAACTTGTCCTGTGTGGTGGAGATGAGATTTGATAAAGTAAGTGGAAATCCAGTAAAAGTTTCATTTGGCTACTTTGCACTCTCGAGATAATCGTCACCATGTGCCAAATGCAATATAATAGCAATCTGAACACATTCGCGCATAAATGAAATGACCACAATTTTCTCCAAACTATAACAGATGCAAACTTGTCCTGTGTGGTGGAGATGAGATTTGATAAAGTAAGTGGAAATCCAGTAAAAGTTTCATTTGGCTACTTTGCACTCTCGAGATAATCGTCACCATGTGCCAAATGCAATATAATAGCAATCTGAACACATTCGCGCATAAATGAAATGACCACAATTTTCTCCAAAACTATAACAGATGCAAACTTGTCCTGTGTGGTGGAGATGAGATTTGATAAAGTAAGTGGAAATCCAGTAAAAGTTTCATTTGGCTACTTTGCACTCTCGAGATAATCGTCACCATGTGCCAAATGCAATATAATAGCAATCTGAACACATTCGCGCATAAATGAAATGACCACAATTTTCTCCAAAACTATAACAGATGCAAACTTGTCCTGTGTGGTGGAGATGAGATTTGATAAAGTAAGTGGAAATCCAGTAAAAGTTTCATTTGGCTACTTTGCACTCTCGAGATAATCGTCACCATGTGCCAAATGCAATATAATAGCAATCTGAACACATTCGCGCATAAAAGAAATGACCACAATTTTCTCCAAAACTATAACAGATGCAAACTTGTCCTGTGTGGTGGAGATGAGATTTGATAAAGTAAGTGGAAATCCAGTAAAAGTTTCATTTGGCTACTTTGCACTCTCGAGATAATCGTCACCATGTGACAAATGCAATATAATAGCAATCTGAACACATTCGCGCATAAATGAAATGACCACAATTTTCTCCAAAACTATAACAGATGCAAACTTGTCCTGTGTGGTGGAGATGAGATTTGATAAAGTAAGTGGAAATCCAGTAAAAGTTTCATTTGGCTACTTTGCACTCTCGAGATAATCGTCACCATGTGCCAAATGCAATATAATAGCAATCTGAACACATTCGCGCATAAATGAAATGACCACAATTTTCTCCAAAACTATAACAGATGCAAACTTGTCCTGTGTGGTGGAGATGAGATTTGATAAAGTAAGTGGAAATCCAGTAAAAGTTTCATTTGGCTACTTTGCACTCTCGAGATAATCGTCACCATGTGCCAAATGCAATATAATAGCAATCTGAACACATTCGCGCATAAATGAAATGACCACAATTTTCTCCAAAACTATAACAGATGCAAACTTGTCCTGTGTGGTGGAGATGAGATTTGATAAAGTAAGTGGAAATCCAGTAAAAGTTTCATTTGGCTACTTTGCACTCTCGAGATAATCGTCACCATGTGCCAAATGCAATATAATAGCATTCTGAACATATTCGCGCATAAATGAAATGACCACAATTTTCTCCAAAACTATAACAGATGCAAACTTGTCCTGTGTGGTGGAGATGAGATTTGATAAAGTAAGTGGAAATCCAGTAAAAGTTTCATTTGGCTACTTTGCACTCTCGAGATAATCGTCACCATGTGCCAAATGCAATATAATAGCAATCTGAACACATTCGCGCATAAATGAAATGACCACAATTTTCTCCAAAACTATAACAGATGCAAACTTGTCCTGTGTGGTGGAGATGAGATTTGTTAAAGTGGAAATCCAGTAAAAGTTTCATTTGGCTACTTTGCACTCTCGAGATAATCGTCACCATGTGCCAAATGCAATATAATAGCAATCTGAACACTTTCGTGCATAAATGAAATGACCACAATTTTCTCCAAAACTATAACAGATGCAAACTTGTCCTGTGTGGTGGAGATGAGATTTGATAAAGTAAGTGGAAATCCAGTAAAAGTTTCATTTGGCTACTTTGCACTCTCGAGATAATCGTCACCATGTGACAAATGCAATATAATAGCAATCTGAACACATTCGCGCATAAATGAAATGACCACAATTTTCTTCAAAACTATAACAGATGCAAACTTTTCCTGTGTGGTGGAGATGAGATTTGATAAGTAAGTGGAAATCCAGTAAAAGTTTCATTTGGCTACTTTGCACTCTCGAGATAATCGTCACCATGTGCCAAATGCAATATAATAGCAATCTGAACACATTCGCGCATAAATGAAATGACCACAATTTTCTCCAAAACTATAACAGATGCAAACTTGTCCTGTGTGGTGGAGATGAGATTTGATAAAGTAAGTGGAAATCCAGTAAAAGTTTCATTTGGCTACTTTGCACTCTCGAGATAATCGTCACCATGTGCCAAATGCAATATAATAGCAATCTGAACACATTCGCGCATAAATGAAATGACCACAATTTTCTCCAAAACTATAACAGATGCAAACTTGTCCTGTGTGGTGGAGATGAGATTTGTTAAAGTGGAAATCCAGTAAAAGTTTCATTTGGCTACTTTGCACTCTCGAGAAAATCGTCACCATGTGCCAAATGCAATATAATAGCAATCTGAACACATTCGCGCATAAATGAAATGACCACAATTTTCTCCAAAACTATAACAGATGCAAACTTGTCCTGTGTGGTGGAGATGAGATTTGATAAAGTAAGTGGAAATCCAGTAAAAGTTTCATTTGGCTACTTTGCACTCTCGAGATAATCGTCACCATGTGACAAATGCAATATAATAGCAATCTGAACACATTCGCGCATAAATGAAATGACCACAATTTTCTTCAAAACTATAACAGATGCAAACTTTTCCTGTGTGGTGGAGATGAGATTTGATAAGTAAGTGGAAATCCAGTAAAAGTTTCATTTGGCTACTTTGCACTCTCGAGATAATCGTCACCATGTGACAAATGCAATATAATAGCAATCTGAACACATTCGCGCATAAATGAAATGACCACAATTTTCTCCAAAACTATAACAGATGCAAACTTGTCCTGTGTGGTGGAGATGAGATTTGATAAAGTAAGTGGAAATCCAGTAAAAGTTTCATTTGGCTACTTTGCACTCTCGAGATAATCGTCACCATGTGCCAAATGCAATATAATAGCAATCTGAACACATTCGCGCATAAATGAAATGACCACAATTTTCTCCAAAACTATAACAGATGCAAACTTGTCCTGTGTGGTGGAGATGAGATTTGATAAGTAAGTGGAAATCCAGTAAAAGTTTCATTTGGCTACTTTGCACTCTCGAGATAATCGTCACCATGTGCCAAATGCAATATAATAGCAATCTGAACACATTCGCGCATAAATGAAATGACCACAATTTTCTTCAAAACTATAACAGATGCAAACTTTTCCTGTGTGGTGGAGATGAGATTTGATAAGTAAGTGGAAATCCAGTAAAAGTTTCATTTGGCTACTTTGCACTCTCGAGATAATCGTCACCATGTGACAAATGCAATATAATAGCAATCTGAACACATTCGCGCATAAATGAAATGACCACAATTTTCTCCAAAACTATAACAGATGCAAACTTGTCCTGTGTGGTGGAGATGAGATTTGATAAAGTAAGTGGAAATCCAGTAAAAGTTTCATTTGGCTACTTTGCACTCTCGAGATAATCGTCACCATGTGCCAAATGCAATATAATAGCAATCTGAACACATTCGCGCAAAAATGAAATGACCACAATTTTCTCCAAAACTATAACAGATGCAAACTTGTCCTGTGTGGTGGAGATGAGATTTGATAAAGTAAGTGGAAATCCAGTAAAAGTTTCATTTGGCTACTTTGCACTCTCGAGATAATCGTCACCATGTGACAAATGCAATATAATAGCAATCTGAACACATTCGCGCATAAATGAAATGACCACAATTTTCTTCAAAACTATAACAGATGCAAACTTTTCCTGTGTGGTGGAGATGAGATTTGATAAGTAAGTGGAAATCCAGTAAAAGTTTCATTTGGCTACTTTGCACTCTCGAGATAATCGTCACCATGTGCCAAATGCAATATAATAGCAATCTGAACACATTCGCGCATAAATGAAATGACCACAATTTTCTCCAAAACTATAACAGATGCAAACTTGTCCTGTGTGGTGGAGATGAGATTTGATAAAGTAAGTGGAAATCCAGTAAAAGTTTCATTTGGCTACTTTGCACTCTCGAGATAATCGTCACCATGTGCCAAATGCAATATAATAGCAATCTGAACACATTCGCGCATAAATGAAATGACCACAATTTTCTCCAAAACTATAACAGATGCAAACTTGTCCTGTGTGGTGGAGATGAGATTTGATAAAGTAAGTGGAAATCCAGTAAAAGTTTCATTTGGCTACTTTGCACTCTCGAGATAATCGTCACCATGTGCCAAATGCAATATAATAGCAATCTGAACACATTCGCGCATAAATGAAATGACCACAATTTTCTCCAAAACAATAACAGATGCAAACTTGTCCTGTGTGGTGAAGATGAGATTTGATAAAGTAAGTGGAAATCCAGTAAAAATTTCATTTGGCTACTTTGCACTCTCGAGATAATCGTCACCATGTGCCAAATGCAATATAATAGCAATCTGAACACATTCGCGCATAAATGAAATGACCATAATTTTCTCCAAAACTATAACAGATGCAAACTTGTCCTGTGTGGTGGAGTTGAGATTTGATAAAGTAAGTGGAAATCCAGTAAAAGTTTCATTTGGCTACTTTGCACTCTCGAGATAATCGTCACCATGTGCCAAATGCAATATAATAGCAATCTGAACACATTCGCGCATAAATGAAATGACCACAATTTTCTCCAAAACTATAACAGATGCAAACTTGTCCTGTGTGGTGGAGATAAGATTTGATAAAGTAAGTGGAAATCCAGTAAAAGTTTCATTTGGCTACTTTGCACTCTCGAGATAATCGTCACCATGTGCCAAATGCAATATAATAGCAATCTGAACACATTCGCGCATAAATGAAATGACCACAATTTTCTCCAAAACTATAACAGATGCAAACTTGTCCTGTGTGGTGGAGATGAGATTTGATAAAGTAAGTGGAAATCCAGTAAAAGTTTCATTTGGCTACTTTGCACTCTCTAGATAATCGTCACCATGTGCCAAATGCAATATAATAGCAATCTGAACACATTCGCGCATAAATGAAATGACCACAATTTTCTCCAAAACTATAACAGATGCAAACTTGTCCTGTGTGGTGGAGATGAGATTTGATAAAGTAAGTGGAAATCCAGTAAAAGTTTCATTTGGCTACTTTGCACTCTCGAGATAATCGTCACCATGTGCCAAATGCAATATAATAGCAATCTGAACACATTCGCGCATAAATGAAATGACCACAATTTTCTCCAAAACTTTAACAGATGCAAACTTGTCCTGTGTGGTGGAGATGAGATTTGATAAAGTAAGTGGAAATCCAGTAAAAGTTTCATTTGGCTACTTTGCACTCTCGAGATAATCGTCACCATGTGCCAAATGCAATATAATAGCAATCTGAACACATTCGCGCATAAATGAAATGACCACAATTTTCTCCAAACTATAACAGATGCAAACTTGTCCTGTGTGGTGGAGATGAGATTTGATAAAGTAAGTGGAAATCCAGTAAAAGTTTCATTTGGCTACTTTCCACTCTCGAGATAATCGTCACCATGTGCCAAATGCAATATAATAGCAATCTGAACACATTCGCGCATAAATGAAATGACCACAATTTTCTCCAAAACTATAACAGATGCAAACTTGTCCTGTGTGGTGGAGATGAGATTTGATAAAGTAAGTGGAAATCCAGTAAAAGTTTCATTTGGCTACTTTGCACTCTCGAGATAATCGTCACCATGTGCCAAATGCAATATAATAGCAATCTGATTACATTCGCGCATAAATGAAATGACCACAATTTTCTCCAAACTATAACAGATGCAAACTTGTCCTGTGTGGTGGAGATGAGATTTGATAAAGTAAGTGGAAATCCAGTAAAAGTTTCATTTGGCTACTTTGCACTCTCGAGATAATCGTCACCATGTGCCAAATGCAATATAATAGCAATCTGAACACATTCGCGCTTAAATGAAATGACCACAATTTTCTCCAAAACTATAACAGATGCAAACTTGTCCTGTGTGGTGGAGATGAGATTTGATAAAGTAAGTGGAAATCCAGTAAAAGTTTCATTTGGCTACTTTGCACTCTCGAGATAATCGTCACCATGTGCCAAATGCAATATAATAGCAATCTGAACACATTCGCGCATAAATGAAATGACCACAATTTTCTCCAAAACTATAACAGATGCAAACTTGTCCTGTGTGGTGGAGATGAGATTTGATAAAGTAAGTGGAAATCCAGTAAAAGTTTCATTTGGCTACTTTGCACTCTCGAGATAATCGTCACCATGTGCCAAATGCAATATAATAGCAATCTGAACACATTCGCGCATAAATGAAATGACCACAATTTTCTCCAAAACTATAACAGATGCAAACTTGTCCTGTGTGGTGGAGATGAGATTTGTTAAAGTGGAAATCCAGTAAAAGTTTCATTTGGCTACTTTGCACTCTCGAGAAAATCGTCACCATGTGCCAAATGCAATATAATAGCAATCTGAACACATTCGCGCATAAATGAAATGACCACAATTTTCTCCAAAACTATAACAGATGCAAACTTGTCCTGTGTGGTGGAGATGAGATTTGATAAAGTAAGTGGAAATCCAGTAAAAGTTTCATTTGGCTACTTTGCACTCTCGAGATAATCGTCACCATGTGACAAATGCAATATAATAGCAATCTGAACACATTCGCGCATAAATGAAATGACCACAATTTTCTTCAAAACTATAACAGATGCAAACTTTTCCTGTGTGGTGGAGATGAGATTTGATAAGTAAGTGGAAATCCAGTAAAAGTTTCATTTGGCTACTTTGCACTCTCGAGATAATCGTCACCATGTGACAAATGCAATATAATAGCAATCTGAACACATTCGCGCATAAATGAAATGACCACAATTTTCTCCAAAACTATAACAGATGCAAACTTGTCCTGTGTGGTGGAGATGAGATTTGATAAAGTAAGTGGAAATCCAGTAAAAGTTTCATTTGGCTACTTTGCACTCTCGAGATAATCGTCACCATGTGCCAAATGCAATATAATAGCAATCTGAACACATTCGCGCATAAATGAAATGACCACAATTTTCTCCAAAACTATAACAGATGCAAACTTGTCCTGTGTGGTGGAGATGAGATTTGATAAAGTAAGTGGAAATCCAGTAAAAGTTTCATTTGGCTACTTTGCACTCTCGAGATAATCGTCACCATGTGCCAAATGCAATATAATAGCAATCTGAACACATTCGCGCATAAATGAAATGACCACAATTTTCTCCAAAACAATAACAGATGCAAACTTGTCCTGTGTGGTGAAGATGAGATTTGATAAAGTAAGTGGAAATCCAGTAAAAATTTCATTTGGCTACTTTGCACTCTCGAGATAATCGTCACCATGTGCCAAATGCAATATAATAGCAATCTGAACACATTCGCGCATAAATGAAATGACCATAATTTTCTCCAAAACTATAACAGATGCAAACTTGTCCTGTGTGGTGGAGTTGAGATTTGATAAAGTAAGTGGAAATCCAGTAAAAGTTTCATTTGGCTACTTTGCACTCTCGAGATAATCGTCACCATGTGCCAAATGCAATATAATAGCAATCTGAACACATTCGCGCATAAATGAAATGACCACAATTTTCTCCAAAACTATAACAGATGCAAACTTGTCCTGTGTGGTGGAGATAAGATTTGATAAAGTAAGTGGAAATCCAGTAAAAGTTTCATTTGGCTACTTTGCACTCTCGAGATAATCGTCACCATGTGCCAAATGCAATATAATAGCAATCTGAACACATTCGCGCATAAATGAAATGACCACAATTTTCTCCAAAACTATAACAGATGCAAACTTGTCCTGTGTGGTGGAGATGAGATTTGATAAAGTAAGTGGAAATCCAGTAAAAGTTTCATTTGGCTACTTTGCACTCTCTAGATAATCGTCACCATGTGCCAAATGCAATATAATAGCAATCTGAACACATTCGCGCATAAATGAAATGACCACAATTTTCTCCAAAACTATAACAGATGCAAACTTGTCCTGTGTGGTGGAGATGAGATTTGATAAAGTAAGTGGAAATCCAGTAAAAGTTTCATTTGGCTACTTTGCACTCTCGAGATAATCGTCACCATGTGCCAAATGCAATATAATAGCAATCTGAACACATTCGCGCATAAATGAAATGACCACAATTTTCTCCAAAACTTTAACAGATGCAAACTTGTCCTGTGTGGTGGAGATGAGATTTGATAAAGTAAGTGGAAATCCAGTAAAAGTTTCATTTGGCTACTTTGCACTCTCGAGATAATCGTCACCATGTGCCAAATGCAATATAATAGCAATCTGAACACATTCGCGCATAAATGAAATGACCACAATTTTCTCCAAACTATAACAGATGCAAACTTGTCCTGTGTGGTGGAGATGAGATTTGATAAAGTAAGTGGAAATCCAGTAAAAGTTTCATTTGGCTACTTTGCACTCTCGAGATAATCGTCACCATGTGCCAAATGCAATATAATAGCAATCTGAACACATTCGCGCATAAATGAAATGACCACAATTTTCTCCAAAACTATAACAGATGCAAACTTGTCCTGTGTGGTGGAGATGAGATTTGATAAAGTAAGTGGAAATCCAGTAAAAGTTTCATTTGGCTACTTTGCACTCTCGAGATAATCGTCACCATGTGCCAAATGCAATATAATAGCAATCTGATTACATTCGCGCATAAATGAAATGACCACAATTTTCTCCAAACTATAACAGATGCAAACTTGTCCTGTGTGGTGGAGATGAGATTTGATAAAGTAAGTGGAAATCCAGTAAAAGTTTCATTTGGCTACTTTGCACTCTCGAGATAATCGTCACCATGTGCCAAATGCAATATAATAGCAATCTGAACACATTCGCGCATAAATGAAATGACCACAATTTTCTCCAAAACTATAACAGATGCAAACTTGTCCTGTGTGGTGGAGATGAGATTTGATAAAGTAAGTGGAAATCCAGTAAAAGTTTCATTTGGCTACTTTGCACTCTCGAGATAATCGTCACCATGTGCCAAATGCAATATAATAGCAATCTGATTACATTCGCGCATAAATGAAATGACTACAATTTTCTCCAAAACTATAACAGATGCAAACTTGTCCTGTGTGGTGGAGATGAGATTTGATAAAGTAAGTGGAAATCCAGTAAAAGTTTCATTTGGCTACTTTGCACTCTCGAGATAATCGTCACCATGTGCCAAATGCAATATAATAGCAATCTGAACACATTAGCGCATAAATGAAATGACCACAATTTTCTCCAAAACTATAACAGATGCAAACTTGTCCTGTGTGGTGGAGATGAGATTTGATAAAGTAAGTGGAAATCCAGTAAAAGTTTCATTTGGCTACTTTGCACTCTCGAGATAATCGTCACCATGTGCCAAATGCAATATAATAGCAATCTGAACACATTCGCGCATAAATGAAATGACCACAATTTTCTCCAAACTATAACAGATGCAAACTTGTCCTGTGTGGTGGAGATGAGATTTGATAAAGTAAGTGGAAATCCAGTAAAAGTTTCATTTGGCTACTTTGCACTCTCGAGATAATCGTCACCATGTGCCAAATGCAATATAATAGCAATCTGAACACATTCGCGCATAAATGAAATGACCACAATTTTCTCCAAAACTATAACAGATGCAAACTTGTCCTGTGTGGTGGAGATGAGATTTGATAAAGTAAGTGGAAATCCAGTAAAAGTTTCATTTGGCTACTTTGCACTCTCGAGATAATCGTCACCATGTGCCAAATGCAATATAATAGCAATCTGAACACATTCGCGCATAAATGAAATGACCACAATTTTCTCCAAAACTATAACAGATGCAAACTTGTCCTGTGTGGTGGAGATGAGATTTGATAAAGTAAGTGGAAATCCAGTAAAAGTTTCATTTGGCTACTTTGCACTCTCGAGATAATCGTCACCATGTGCCAAATGCAATATAATAGCAATCTGAACACATTCGCGCATAAATGAAATGACCACAATTTTCTCCAAAACTATAACAGATGCAAACTTGTCCTGTGTGGTGGAGATGAGATTTGATAAAGTAAGTGGAAATCCAGTAAAAGTTTCATTTGGCTACTTTGCACTCTCGAGATAATCGTCACCATGTGACAAATGCAATATAATAGCAATCTGAACACATTCGCGCATAAATGAAATGACCACAATTTTCTTCAAAACTATAACAGATGCAAACTTTTCCTGTGTGGTGGAGATGAGATTTGATAAGTAAGTGGAAATCCAGTAAAAGTTTCATTTGGCTACTTTGCACTCTCGAGATAATCGTCACCATGTGACAAATGCAATATAATAGCAATCTGAACACATTCGCGCATAAATGAAATGACCACAATTTTCTCCAAAACTATAACAGATGCAAACTTGTCCTGTGTGGTGGAGATGAGATTTGATAAAGTAAGTGGAAATCCAGTAAAAGTTTCATTTGGCTACTTTGCACTCTCGAGATAATCGTCACCATGTGCCAAATGCAATATAATAGCAATCTGAACACATTCGCGCATAAATGAAATGACCACAATTTTCTCCAAAACTATAACAGATGCAAACTTGTCCTGTGTGGTGGAGATGAGATTTGATAAAGTAAGTGGAAATCCAGTAAAAGTTTCATTTGGCTACTTTGCACTCTCGAGATAATCGTCACCATGTGCCAAATGCAATATAATAGCATTCTGAACATATTCGCGCATAAATGAAATGACCACAATTTTCTCCAAAACTATAACAGATGCAAACTTGTCCTGTGTGGTGGAGATGAGATTTGATAAAGTAAGTGGAAATCCAGTAAAAGTTTCATTTGGCTACTTTGCACTCTCGAGACAATCGTCACCATGTGCCAAATGCAATATAATAGCAATCTGAACACATTCGCGCATAAATGAAATGACCACAATTTTCTCCAAAACTATAACAGATGCAAACTTGTCCTGTGTGGTGGAGATGAGATTTGTTAAAGTGGAAATCCAGTAAAAGTTTCATTTGGCTACTTTGCACTCTCGAGATAATCGTCACCATGTGCCAAATGCAATATAATAGCAATCTGAACACATTCGTGCATAAATGAAATGACCACAATTTTCTCCAAAACTATAACAGATGCAAACTTGTCCTGTGTGGTGTAGATGAGATTTGATAAAGTAAGTGGAAATCCAGTAAAAGTTTCATTTGGCTACTTTGAACTCTCGAGATAATCGTCACCATGTGACAAATGCAATATAATAGCAATCTGAACACATTCGCGCATAAATGAAATGACCACAATTTTCTTCAAAACTATAACAGATGCAAACTTTTCCTGTGTGGTGGAGATGAGATTTGATAAGTAAGTGGAAATCCAGTAAAAGTTTCATTTGGCTACTTTGCACTCTCGAGATAATCGTCACCATGTGCCAAATGCAATATAATAGCAATCTGAACACATTCGCGCATAAATGAAATGACCACAATTTTCTCCAAAACTATAACAGATGCAAACTTGTCATGTGTGGTGGAGATGAGATTTGATAAAGTAAGTGGAAATCCAGTAAAAGTTTCATTTGGCTACTTTGCACTCTCGAGATAATCGTCACCATGTGCCAAATGCAATATAATAGCAATCTGAACATTTTCGCGCATAAATGAAATGACCACAATTTTCTCCAAAACTATAACAGATGCAAACTTGTCCTGTGTGGTGGAGATGAGATTTGTTAAAGTGGAAATCCAGTAAAAGTTTCATTTGGCTACTTTGCACTCTCGAGAAAATCGTCACCATGTGCCAAATGCAATATAATAGCAATCTGAACACATTCGCGCATAAATGAAATGACCACAATTTTCTCCAAAACTATAACAGATGCAAACTTGTCCTGTGTGGTGGAGATGAGATTTGATAAAGTAAGTGGAAATCCAGTAAAAGTTTCATTTGGCTACTTTGCACTCTCGAGATAATCGTCACCATGTGACAAATGCAATATAATAGCAATCTGAACACATTCGCGCATAAATGAAATGACCACAATTTTCTTCAAAACTATAACAGATGCAAACTTTTCCTGTGTGGTGGAGATGAGATTTGATAAGTAAGTGGAAATCCAGTAAAAGTTTCATTTGGCTACTTTGCACTCTCGAGATAATCGTCACCATGTGACAAATGCAATATAATAGCAATCTGAACACATTCGCGCATAAATGAAATGACCACAATTTTCTCCAAAACTATAACAGATGCAAACTTGTCCTGTGTGGTGGAGATGAGATTTGATAAAGTAAGTGGAAATCCAGTAAAAGTTTCATTTGGCTACTTTGCACTCTCGAGATAATCGTCACCATGTGCCAAATGCAATATAATAGCAATCTGAACACATTCGCGCATAAATGAAATGACCACAATTTTCTCCAAAACTATAACAGATGCAAACTTGTCCTGTGTGGTGGAGATGAGATTTGATAAAGTAAGTGGAAATCCAGTAAAAGTTTCATTTGGCTACTTTGCACTCTCGAGATAATCGTCACCATGTGCCAAATGCAATATAATAGCATTCTGAACATATTCGCGCATAAATGAAATGACCACAATTTTCTCCAAAACTATAACAGATGCAAACTTGTCCTGTGTGGTGGAGATGAGATTTGATAAAGTAAGTGGAAATCCAGTAAAAGTTTCATTTGGCTACTTTGCACTCTCGAGACAATCGTCACCATGTGCCAAATGCAATATAATAGCAATCTGAACACATTCGCGCATAAATGAAATGACCACAATTTTCTCCAAAACTATAACAGATGCAAACTTGTCCTGTGTGGTGGAGATGAGATTTGTTAAAGTGGAAATCCAGTAAAAGTTTCATTTGGCTACTTTGCACTCTCGAGATAATCGTCACCATGTGCCAAATGCAATATAATAGCAATCTGAACACATTCGTGCATAAATGAAATGACCACAATTTTCTCCAAAACTATAACAGATGCAAACTTGTCCTGTGTGGTGTAGATGAGATTTGATAAAGTAAGTGGAAATCCAGTAAAAGTTTCATTTGGCTACTTTGCACTCTCGAGATAATCGTCACCATGTGACAAATGCAATATAATAGCAATCTGAACACATTCGCGCATAAATGAAATGACCACAATTTTCTTCAAAACTATAACAGATGCAAACTTTTCCTGTGTGGTGGAGATGAGATTTGATAAGTAAGTGGAAATCCAGTAAAAGTTTCATTTGGCTACTTTGCACTCTCGAGATAATCGTCACCATGTGCCAAATGCAATATAATAGCAATCTGAACACATTCGCGCATAAATGAAATGACCACAATTTTCTCCAAAACTATAACAGATGCAAACTTGTCCTGTGTGGTGGAGATGAGATTTGATAAAGTAAGTGGAAATCCAGTAAAAGTTTCATTTGGCTACTTTGCACTCTCGAGATAATCGTCACCATGTGCCAAATGCAATATAATAGCAATCTGAACACATTCGCGCATAAATGAAATGACCACAATTTTCTCCAAAACTATAACAGATGCAAACTTGTCCTGTGTGGTGGAGATGAGATTTCTTAAAGTGGAAATCCAGTAAAAGTTTCATTTGGCTACTTTGCACTCTCGAGAAAATCGTCACCATGTGCCAAATGCAATATAATAGCAATCTGAACACATTCGCGCATAAATGAAATGACCACAATTTTCTCCAAAACTATAACAGATGCAAACTTGTCCTGTGTGGTGGAGATGAGATTTGATAAAGTAAGTGGAAATCCAGTAAAAGTTTCATTTGGCTACTTTGCACTCTCGAGATAATCGTCACCATGTGACAAATGCAATATAAAAGCAATCTGAACACATTCGCGCATAAATGAAATGACCACAATTTTCTTCAAAACTATAACAGATGCAAACTTTTCCTGTGTGGTGGAGATGAGATTTGATAAGTAAGTGGAAATCCAGTAAAAGTTTCATTTGGCTACTTTGCACTCTCGAGATAATCGTCACCATGTGACAAATGCAATATAATAGCAATCTGAACACATTAACGCATAAATGAAATGACCACAATTTTCTCCAAAACTATAACAGATGCAAACTTGTCCTGTGTGGTGGAGATAAGATTTGATAAAGTAAGTGGAAATCCAGTAAAAGTTTCATTTGGCTACTTTGCACTCTCGAGATAATCGTCACCATGTGCCAAATGCAAAATAATAGCAATCTGAACACATTCGCGCATAAATGAAATGACCACAATTTTCTCCAAAACTATAACAGATGCAAACTTGTCCTGTGTGGTGGAGATGAGATTTGATAAAGTAAGTGGAAATCCAGTAAAAGTTTCATTTGGCTACTTTGCACTCTCGAGATAATCGTCACCATGTGCCAAATGCAATATAATAGCAATCTGAACACATTCGCGCATAAATGAAATGACCACAATTTTCTTCAAAACTATAACAGATGCAAACTTTTCCTGTGTGGTGATGAGATTTGATAAGTAAGTGGAAATCCAGTAAAAGTTTCATTTGGCTACTTTGCACTCTCGAGATAATCGTCACCATGTGACAAATGCAATATAATAGCAATCTGAACACATTCGCGCATAAATGAAATGACCACAATTTTCTCCAAAACTATAACAGATGCAAACTTGTCCTGTGTGGTGGAGATGAGATTTGATAAAGTAAGTGGAAATCCAGTAAAAGTTTCATTTGGCTACTTTGCACTCTCGAGATAATCGTCACCATGTGCCAAATGCAATATAATAGCAATCTGAACACATTCGCGCATAAATGAAATGACCACAATTTTCTCCAAAACTATAACAGATGCAAACTTGTCCTGTGTGGTGGAGATGAGATTTGATAAAGTAAGTGGAAATCCAGTAAAAGCTTCATTTGGCTACTTTGCACTCTCGAGATAATCGTCACCATGTGCCAAATGCAATATAATAGCAATCTGAACACATTCGCGCATAAATGAAATGACCACAATTTTCTCCAAAACTATAACAGATGCAAACTTGTCCTGTGTGGTGGAGATGAGATTTGATAAAGTAAGTGGAAATCCAGTAAAAGTTTCATTTGGCTACTTTGCACTCTCGAGATAATCGTCACCATGTGCCAAATGCAATATAATAGCAATCTGAACACATTCGCGCATAAATGAAATGACCACAATTTTCTTCAAAACTATAACAGATGCAAACTTTTCCTGTGTGGTGGAGATGAGATTTGATAAGTAAGTGGAAATCCAGTAAAAGTTTCATTTGGCTACTTTGCACTCTCGAGATAATCGTCACCATGTGCCAAATGCAATATAATAGCAATCTGAACACATTCGCGCATAAATGAAATGACCACAATTTTCTCCAAAACTATAACAGATGCAAACTTGTCCTGTGTGGTGGAGATGATATTTGATAAAGTAAATGGAAATCCAGTAAAAGTTTCATTTGGCTACTTTGCACTCTCGAGATAATCGTCACCATGTGCCAAATGCAATATAATAGCAATCTGAACACATTCGCGCATAAATGAAATGACCACAATTTTCTCCAAAACTATAACAGATGCAAACTTGTCCTGTGTGGTGGAGATGAGATTTGTTAAAGTGGAAATCCAGTAAAAGTTTCATTTGGCTACTTTGCACTCTCGAGAAAATCGACACCATGTGCCAAATGCAATGTAATAGCAATCTGAACACATTCGCGCATAAATGAAATGACCACAATTTTCTCCAAAACTATAACAGATGCAAACTTGTCCTGTGTGGTGGAGATGAGATTTGATAAAGTAAGTGGAAATCCAGTAAAAGTTTCATTTGGCAACTTTGCACTCTCGAGATAATCGTCACCATGTGACAAATGCAATATAATAGCAATCTGAACACATTCGCGCATAAATGAAATGACCACAATTTTCTTCAAAACTATAACAGATGCAAACTTTTCCTGTGTGGTGGAGATGAGATTTGATAAGTAAGTGGAAATCCAGTAAAAGTTTCATTTGGCTACTTTGCACTCTCGAGATAATCGTCACCATGTGCCAAATGCAATATAATAGCAATCTGAACACATTCGCGCATAAATGAAATGACCACAATTTTCTCCAAAACTATAACAGATGCAAACTTGTCCTGTGTGGTGGAGATGAGATTTGATAAAGTAAGTGGAAATCCAGTAAAAGTTTCATTTGGCTACTTTGCACTCTCGAGATAATCGTCACCATGTGCCAAATGCAATATAATAGCAATCTGAACACATTCGCGCATAAATGAAATGACCACAATTTTCTCCAAAACTATAACAGATGCAAACTTGTCCTGTGTGGTGGAGATGAGATTTGATAAAGTAAGTGGAAATCCAGTAAAAGTTTCATTTGGCTACTTTGCACTCTCGAGATAATCGTCACCATGTGCCAAATGCAATATAATAGCAATCTGAACACATTCGCGCATAAATGAAATGACCACAATTTTCTCCAAAACAATAACAGATGCAAACTTGTCCTGTGTGGTGAAGATGAGATTTGATAAAGTAAGTGGAAATCCAGTAAAAATTTCATTTGGCTACTTTGCACTCTCGAGATAATCATCACCATGTGCCAAATGCAATATAATAGCAATCTGAACACATTCGCGCATAAATGAAATGACCAGAATTTTCTCCAAAACTATAACAGATGCAAACTTGTCCTGTGTGGTGGAGTTGAGATTTGATAAAGTAAGTGGAAATCCAGTAAAAGTTTCATTTGGCTACTTTGCACTCTCGAGATAATCGTCACCATGTGCCAAATGCAATATAATAGCAATCTAAACACATTCGCGCATAAATGAAATGACCACAATTTTCTCCAAAACTATAACAGATGCAAACTTGTCCTGTGTGGTGGAGATAAGATTTGATAAAGTAAGTGGAAATCCAGTAAAAGTTTCATTTGGCTACTTTGCACTCTCGAGATAATCGTCACCATGTGCCAAATGCAATATAATAGCAATCTGAACACATTCGCGCATAAATGAAATGACCACAATTTTCTCCAAAACTATAACAGATGCAAAGTTGTCCTGTGTGGTGGAGATGAGATTTGATAAAGTAAGTGGAAATCCAGTAAAAGTTTCATTTGGCTACTTTGCACTCTCTAGATAATCGTCACCATGTGCCAAATGCAATATAATAGCAATCTGAACACATTCGCGCATAAATGAAATGACCACAATTTTCTCCAAAACTATAACAGATGCAAACTTGTCCTGTGTGGTGGAGATGAGATTTGATAAAGTAAGTGGAAATCCAGTAAAAGTTTCATTTGGCTACTTTGCACTCTCGAGATAATCGTCACCATGTGCCAAATGCAATATAATAGCAATCTGAACACATTCGCGCATAAATGAAATGACCACAATTTTCTCCAAAACTATAACAGATGCAAACTTGTCCTGTGTGGTGGAGATGAGATTTGATAAAGTAAGTGGAAATCCAGTAAAAGTTTCATTTGGCTACTTTGCACTCTCGAGATAATCGTCACCATGTGCCAAATGCAATATAATAGCAATCTGAACACATTCACGCATAAATGAAATGACCACAATTTTCTCCAAACTATAACAGATGCAAACTTGTCCTGTGTGGTGGAGATGAGATTTGATAAAGTAAGTGGAAATCCAGTAAAAGTTTCATTTGGCTACTTTGCACTCTCGAGATAATCGTCACCATGTGCCAAATGCAATATAATAGCAATCTGAACACATTCGCGCATAAATGAAATGACCACAATTTTCTCCAAAACTATAACAGATGCAAACTTGTCCTGTGTGGTGGAGATGAGATTTGATAAAGTAAGTGGAAATCCAGTAAAAGTTTCATTTGGCTACTTTGCACTCTCGAGATAATCGTCACCATGTGCCAAATGCAATATAATAGCAATCTGATTACATTCGCGCATAAATGAAATGACCACAATTTTCTCCAAACTATAACAGATGCAAACTTGTCCTGTGTGGTGGAGATGAGATTTGATAAAGTAAGTGGAAATCCAGTAAAAGTTTCATTTGGCTACTTTGCACTCTCGAGATAATCGTCACCATGTGCCAAATGCAATATAATAGCAATCTGAACACATTCGCGCATAAATGAAATGACCACAATTTTCTCCAAAACTATAACAGATGCAAACTTGTCCTGTGTGGTGGAGATGAGATTTGATAAAGTAAGTGGAAATCCAGTAAAAGTTTCATTTGGCTACTTTGCACTCTCGAGATAATCGTCACCATGTGCCAAATGCAATATAATAGCAATCTGATTACATTCGCGCATAAATGAAATGACCACAATTTTCTCCAAAACTATAACAGATGCAAACTTGTCCTGTGTGGTGGAGATGAGATTTGATAAAGTAAGTGGAAATCCAGTAAAAGTTTCATTTGGCTACTTTGCACTCTCGAGATAATCGTCACCATGTGCCAAATGCAATATAATAGCAATCTGAACACATTAGCGCATAAATGAAATGACCACAATTTTCTCCAAAACTATAACAGATGCAAACTTGTCCTGTGTGGTGGAGATGAGATTTGATAAAGTAAGTGGAAATCCAGTAAAAGTTTCATTTGGCTACTTTGCACTCTCGAGATAATCGTCACCATGTGCCAAATGCAATATAATAGCAATCTGAACACATTCGCGCATAAATGAAATGACCACAATTTTCTCCAAACTATAACAGATGCAAACTTGTCCTGTGTGGTGGAGATGAGATTTGATAAAGTAAGTGGAAATCCAGTAAAAGTTTCATTTGGCTACTTTGCACTCTCGAGATAATCGTCACCATGTGCCAAATGCAATATAATAGCAATCTGAACACATTCGCGCATAAATGAAATGACCACAATTTTCTCCAAAACTATAACAGATGCAAACTTGTCCTGTGTGGTGGAGATGAGATTTGATAAAGTAAGTGGAAATCCAGTAAAAGTTTCATTTGGCTACTTTGCACTCTCGAGATAATCGTCACCATGTGCCAAATGCAATATAATAGCAATCTGAACACATTCGCGCATAAATGAAATGACCACAATTTTCTCCAAAACTATAACAGATGCAAACTTGTCCTGTGTGGTGGAGATGAGATTTGATAAAGTAAGTGGAAATCCAGTAAAAGTTTCATTTGGCTACTTTGCACTCTCGAGATAATCGTCACCATGTGCCAAATGCAATATAATAGCAATCTGAACACATTCGCGCATAAATGAAATGACCACAATTTTCTCCAAAACTATAACAGATGCAAACTTGTCCTGTGTGGTGGAGATGAGATTTGATAAAGTAAGTGGAAATCCAGTAAAAGTTTCATTTGGCTACTTTGCACTCTCGAGATAATCGTCACCATGTGACAAATGCAATATAATAGCAATCTGAACACATTCGCGCATAAATGAAATGACCACAATTTTCTCCAAAACTATAACAGATGCAAACTTGTCCTGTGTGGTGGAGATGAGATTTGATAAAGTATGTGGAAATCCAGTAAAAGTTTCATTTGGCTACTTTGCACTCTCGAGATAATCGTCACCATGTGCCAAATGCAATATAAAAGCAATCTGAACACATTCGCGCATAAATGAAATGACCACAATTTTCTCCAAAACTATAACAGATGCAAACTTGTCCTGTGTGGTGGAGATGAGATTTGATAAAGTAAGTGGAAATCCAGTAAAAGTTTCATTTGGCTACTTTGCACTCTCGAGATAATCGTCACCATGTGCCAAATGCAATATAATAGCAATCTGAACACATTCGCGCATAAATGAAATGACCACAATTTTCTCCAAAACTATAACAGATGCAAACTTGTCCTGTGTGGTGGAGATGAGATTTGATAAAGTAAGTGGAAATCCAGTAAAAGTTTCATTTGGCTACTTTGCACTCCCGAGATAATCGTCACCATGTGCCAAATGCAATATAATAGCATTCTGAACATATTCGCGCATAAATGAAATGACCAAAATTTTCTCCAAAACTATAACAGATGCAAACTTGTCCTGTGTGGTGGAGATGAGATTTGATAAAGTAAGTGGAAATCCAGTAAAAGTTTCATTTGGCTACTTTGCACTCTCGAGATAATCGTCACCATGTGCCAAATGCAATATAATAGCAATCTGAACACATTCGCGCATAAATGAAATGACCACAATTTTCTCCAAAACTATAACAGATGCAAACTTGTCCTGTGTGGTGGAGATGAGATTTGTTAAAGTGGAAATCCAGTAAAAGTTTCATTTGGCTACTTTGCACTCTCGAGATAATCGTCACCATGTGCAAAATGCAATATAATAGCAATCTGAACACATTCGCGCATAAATGAAATGACCACAATTTTCTCCAAAACTATAACAGATGCAAACTTGTCCTGTGTGGTGGAGATGAAATTTGATAAAGTAAGTGGAAATCCAGTAAAAGTTTCATTTGGCTACTTTGCACTCTCGAGATAATCGTCACCATGTGACAAATGCAATATAATAGCAATCTGAACACATTCGCGAATAAATAAAATTACCACAATTTTCTTCAAAACTATAACAGATGCAAACTTTTCCTTTGTGGTGAAGATGAGATTTGATAAGTAAGTGGAAATCCAGTAAAAGTTTCATTTGGCTACTTTGCACTCTCGAGATAATCGTCACCATGTGCCAAATGCAATATAATAGCAATCTGAACACATTCGCGCATAAATGAAATGACCACAATTTTCTCCAAAACTATAACAGATGCAAACTTGTCCTGTGTGGTGATGATGAGATTTGATAAAGTAAGTGGAAATCCAGTAAAAGTTTCATTTGGCTACTTTGCACTCTCGAGATAATCGTCACCATGTGCCAAATGCAATATAATAGCAATCTGAACACATTCGCGCATAAATGAAATGACCACAATTTTCTCCAAAACTATAACAGATGCAAACTTGTCCTGTGTGGTGGAGATGAGATTTGATAAAGTAAGTGGAAATCCAGTAAAAGTTTCATTTGGCTACTTTGCACTCTCGAGATAATCGTCACCATGTGCCAAATGCAATATAATAGCAATCTGAACACATTCGCGCATAAATGAAATGACCACAATTTTCTCCAAAACTATAACAGATGCAAACTTGTCCTGTGTGGTGGAGATGAGATTTGATAAAGTAAGTGGAAATCCAGTAAAAGTTTCATTTGGCTACTTTGCACTCTCGAGATAATCGTCACCATGTGCCAAATGCAATTTAATAGCAATCTGAACACATTCGCGCATAAATGAAATGACCACAATTTTCTCCAAAACTATAACAGATGCAAACTTGTCCTGTGTGGTGGAGATGGGATTTAATAAAGTAAGTGGAAGTCCAGTAAAAGTTTCATTTGGCTACTTTGCACTCTCGAGATAATCGTCACCATGTGCCAAATGCAATATAATAGCAATCTAAACACATTCGCGCATAAATGAAATGACCACAATTTTCTCCAAAACTATAACAAATGCAAACTTGTCCTGTGGTGGAGATGAGATTTGATAAAGTAAGTGGAAATCCAGTAAAAGTTTCATTTGGCTACTTTGCACTCTCGAGATAATCGTCACCATGTGCCAAATGCAATATAATAGCAATCTGAACACATTCGCGCATAAATGAAATGACCACAATTTTCTCCAAAACTATAACAGATGCAAACTTGTCCTGTGTGGTGGAGATGAGATTTGATAAAGTAAGTGGAAGTCCAGTAAAAGTTTCATTTGGCTACTTTGCACTCTCGAGATAATCGTCACCATGTGCCAAATGCAATATAATAGCAATCTGAACACATTCGCGCATAAATGAAATGACCACAATTTTCTCAAAAACTATAACAGATGCAAACTTGTCCTGTGTGGTGGAGCTGAGATTTGATAAAGTAAGTGGAAATCCAGTAAAAGTTTCATTTGGCTACTTTGCACTCTCGAGATAATCGTCACCATGTGCCAAATGCAATATAATAGCAATCTGAACACATTCGCGCATAAATGAAATGACCACAATTTTCTCCAAAACTATAACAGATGCAAACTTGTCCTGTGTGATGGAGATGAGATTTGATAAAGTAAGTGGAAATCCAGTAAAAGTTTCATTTGGCTACTTTGCACTCTCGAGATAATCGTCACCATGTGCCAAATGCAATATAATAGCATTCTGAACATATTCGCGCATAAATGAAATGACCACAATTTTCTCCAAAACTATAACAGATGCAAACTTGTCCTGTGTGGTGGAGATGAGATTTGATAAAGTAAGTGGAAATCCAGTAAAAGTTTCATTTGGCTACTTTGCACTCTCGAGATAATCGTCACCATGTGCTAAATGCAATATAATAGCAATCTGAACACATTCGCGCATAAATGAAATGACCACAATTTTCTCCAAAACTATAACAGATGCAAACTTGTCCTGTGTGGTGGAGATGAGATTTGATAAAGTAAGTGGAAATCCAGTAAAAGTTTCATTTGGCTACTTTGCACTCTCGAGATAATCGTCACCATGTGACAAATGCAATATAATAGCAATCTGAACACATTCGCGCATAAATGAAATGACCACAATTTTCTTCAAAACTATAACAGATGCAAACTTTTCCTGTGTGGTGAAGATGAGATTTGATAAGTAAGTGGAAATCCAGTAAAAGTTTCATTTGGCTACTTTGCACTCTCGAGATAATCGTCACCATGTGCCAAATGCAATATAATAGCAATCTGAACACATTCGCGCATAAATGAAATGACCACAATTTTCTCCAAAACTATAACAGATGCAAACTTGTCCTGTGTGGTGGAGATGAGATTTGATAAAGTAAGTGGAAATCCAGTAAAAGTTTCATTTGGCTACTTTGCACTCTCGAGATAATCGTCACCATGTGCCAAATGCAATATAATAGCAATCTGAACACATTCGCGCATAAATGAAATGACCACAATTTTCTCCAAAACTATAACAGATGCAAACTTGTCCTGTGTGGTGGAGATGAGATTTGATAAAGTAAGTGGAAATCCAGTAAAAGTTTCATTTGGCTACTTTGCACTCTCGAGATAATCGTCACCATGTGCCAAATGCAATATAATAGCAATCTGAACACATTCGCGCATAAATGAAATGACCACAATTTTCTCCAAAACTATAACAGATGCAAACTTGTCCTGTGTGGTGGAGATGAGATTTGATAAAGTAAGTGGAAATCCAGTAAAAGTTTCATTTGGCTACTTTGCACTCTCGAGATAATCGTCACCATGTGCCAAATGCAATATAATAGCAATCTGAACACATTCGCGCATAAATGAAATGACCACAATTTTCTCCAAAACTATAACAGATGCAAACTTGTCCTGTGTGGTGGAGATGGGATTTGATAAAGTAAGTGGAAGTCCAGTAAAAGTTTCATTTGGCTACTTTGCACTCTCGAGATAATCGTCACCATGTGCCAAATGCAATATAATAGCAATCTGAACACATTCGCGCATAAATGAAATGACCACAATTTTCTCCAAAACTATAACAGATGCAAACTTGTCCTGTGTGGTGGAGATGAGATTTGATAAAGTAAGTGAAAATCCAGTAAAAGTTTCATTTGGCTACTTTGCACTCTCGAGATAATCGTCACCATGTGCCAAATGCAATATAATAGCAATCTGAACACATTCGCGCATAAATGAAATGACCACAATTTTCTCCAAAACTATAACAGATGCAAACTTGTCCTGTGTGGTGGAGATGAGATTTGATAAAGTAAGTGGAAGTCCAGTAAAAGTTTCATTTGGCTACTTTGCACTCTCGAGATAATCGTCACCATGTGCCAAATGCAATATAATAGCAATCTGAACACATTCGCGCATAAATGAAATGACCACAATTTTCTCCAAAACTATAACAGATGCAAACTTGTCCTGTGTGGTGGAGATGAGATTTGATAAAGTAAGTGGAAATCCAGTAAAAGTTTCATTTGGCTACTTTGCACTCTCGAGATAATCGTCACCATGTGCCAAATGCAATATATTAGCAATCTGAACATATTCGCGCATAAATGAAATGACCACAATTTTCTCCAAAACTATAACAGATGCAAACTTGTCCTGTGTGGTGGAGATGAGATTTGATAAAGTAAGTGGAAATCCAGTAAAAGTTTCATTTGGCTACTTTGCACTCTCGAGATAATCGTCACCATGTGCCAAATGCAATATAATAGCAATCTGAACACATTCGCACATAAATGAAATGACCACAATTTTCTCCAAAACTATAACAGATGCAAACTTGTCCTGTGTGGTGGAGATGAGATTTGATAAAGTAAGTGGAAATCCAGTAAAAGTTTCATTTGGCTACTTTGCACTCTCGAGATAATCGTCACCATGTGCCAAATGCAATATAATAGCAATCTGAACACATTCGCGCATAAATGAAATGACCACAATTTTCTCCAAAACTATAACAGATGCAAACTTGTCCTGTGTGGTGGAGATGAGATTTGATAAAGTAAGTGGAAATCCAGTAAAAGTTTCATTTGGCTACTTTGCACTCTCGAGATAATCGTCACCATGTGCCAAATGCAATATAATAGCAATCTGAACACATTCGCGCATAAATGAAATGACCACAATTCTCTCCAAAACTATAACAGATGCAAACTTGTCCTGTGTGGTGGAGATGAGATTTGATAAAGTAAGTGGAAATCCAGTAAAAGTTTCATTTGGCTACTTTGCACTCTCGAGATAATCGTCACCATGTGCCAAATGCAATATAATAGCAATCTGAACACATTCGCGCATAAATGAAATGACCACAATTTTCTCCAAAACTATAACAGATGCAAACTTGTCCTGTGTGGTGGAGATGAGCTTTGATAAAGTAAGTGGAAATCCAGTAAAAGTTTCATTTGGCTACTTTGCACTCTCGAGATAATCGTCACCATGTGTCAAATGCAATATAATAGCAATCTGAACACATTCGCGCATAAATGAAATGACCACAATTTTCTCCAAAACTATAACAGATGCAAACTTGACCTGTGTGGTGGAGATGAGATTTGATAAAGTAAGTGGAAATCCAGTAAAAGTTTCATTTGGCTAATTTGCACTCTCGAGATAATCGTCACCATGTGCCAAATGCAATATAATAGCAATCTGAACACATTCGCGCATAAATGAAATGACCACAATTTTCTCCAAAACTATAACAGATGCAAACTTGTCCTGTGTGGTGGAGATGAGATTTGATAAAGTAAGTGGAAATCCAGTAAAAGTTTCATTTGGCTACTTTGCACTCTCGAGATAATCGTCACCATGTGCCAAATGCAATATAATAGCAATCTGAACACATTCGCGCATAAATGAAATGACCACAATTTTCTCCAAAACTATAACAGATGCAAACTTGTCCTGTGTGGTGGAGATGAGATTTGATAAAGTAAGTGGAAATCCAGTAAATGTTTCATTTGGCTACTTTGCACTCTCGAGATAATCGTCACCATGTGCCAAATGCAATAGAATAGCAATCTGAACACATTCGCGCATAAATGAAATGACCACAATTTTCTCCAAAACTATAACAGATGCAAACTTGTCCTGTGTGGTGGAGATGAGATTTGATAAAGTAAGTGGAAATCCAGTAAAAGTTTCATTTGGCTACTTTGCACTCTCGAGATAATCGTCACCATGTGCCAAATGCAATATAATAGCAATCTGAACACATTCGCGCATAAATGAAATGACCACAATTTTCTTCAAAACTATAACAGATGGAAACTTGTCCTGTGTGGTGGAGATGAGATTTGATAAAGTAAGTGGAAATCCAGTAAAAGTTTCATTTGGCTACTTTGCACTCTCGAGATAATCGTCACCATGTGCCAAATGCAATATAATAGCAATCTGAACACATTCGCGCATAAATGAAATGACCACAATTTTCTCCAAAACTATAACAGATGCAAACTTGTCCTGTGTGGTGGAGATGAGGTTTGATAAAGTAAGTGGAAATCCAGTAAAAGTTTCATTTGGCTACTTTGCACTCTCGAGATAATCGTCACCATGTGTCAAATGCAATATAATAGCAATCTGAACACATTCGCGCATAAATGAAATGACCACAATTTTCTCCAAAACTATAACAGATGCAAACTTGAACTGTGTGGTGGAGATGAGATTTGATAAAGTAAGTGGAAATCCAGTAAAAGTTTCATTTGGCTAATTTGCACTCTCGAGATAATCGTCACCATGTGCCAAATGCAATATAATAGCAATCTGAACACATTCGCGCATAAATGAAATGACCACAATTTTCTCCAAAACTATAACAGATGCAAACTTGTCCTGTGTGGTGGAGATGAGATTTGATAAAGTAAGTGGAAATCCAGTAAAAGTTTCATTTGGCTACTTTGCACTTTCGAGATAATCGTCACCATGTGCCAAATGCAATATAATAGCAATCTGAACACATTCGCGCATAAATGAAATGACCACAATTTTCTCCAAAACTATAACAGATGCAAACTTGTCCTGTGTGGTGGAGATGAGATTTGATAAAGTAAGTGGAAATCCAGTAAAAGTTTCATTTGGCTACTTTGCACTCTCGAGATAATCGTCACCATGTGCCAAATGCAATATAATAGCAATCTGAACACATTCGCGCATAAATGAAATGACCACAATTTTCTCCAAAACTATAACAGATGCAAACTTGTCCTGTGTGGTGGAGATGAGATTTGATAAAGTAAGTGGAAATCCAGTAAATGTTTCATTTGGCTACTTTGCACTCTCGAGATAATCGTCACCATGTGCCAAATGCAATAGAATAGCAATCTGAACACATTCGCGCATAAATGAAATGACCACAATTTTCTCCAAAACTATAACAGATGCAAACTTGTCCTGTGTGGTGGAGATGAGATTTGATAAAGTAAGTGGAAATCCAGTAAAAGTTTCATTTGGCTACTTTGCACTCTCGAGATAATCGTCACCATGTGCCAAATGCAATATAATAGCAATCTGAACACATTCGCGCATAAATGAAATGACCACAATTTTCTTCAAAACTATAACAGATGGAAACTTGTCCTGTGTGGTGGAGATGAGATTTGATAAAGTAAGTGGAAATCCAGTAAAAGTTTCATTTGGCTACTTTGCACTCTCGAGATAATCGTCACCATGTGCCAAATGCAATATAATAGCAATCTGAACACATTCGCGCATAAATGAAATGACCACAATTTTCTCCAAAACTATAACAGATGCAAACTTGTCCTGTGTGGTGGAGATGAGGTTTGATAAAGTAAGTGGAAATCCAGTAAAAGTTTCATTTGGCTACTTTGCACTCTCGAGATAATCGTCACCATGTGCCAAATGCAATATAATAGCAATCTGAACACATTCGCGCATAAATGAAATGACCACAATTTTCTCCAAAACTATAACAGATGCAAACTTGTCCTGTGTGGTGGAGATGAGATTTGATAAAGTAAGTGGAAATCCAGTAAAAGTTTCATTTGGCTACTTTGCACTCTCGAGATAATCGTCACCATGTGCCAAATGCAATATAATAGCAATCTGAACACATTCGCACATAAATGAAATGACCACAATTTTCTCCAAAACTATAACAGATGCAAACTTGTCCTGTGTGGTGGAGATGAGATTTGATAAAGTAAGTGGAAATCCAGTAAAAGTTTCATTTGGCTACTTTGCACTCTCGAGATAATCGTCACCATGTGCCAAATGCAATATAATAGCAATCTGAACACATTCGCGCATAAATGAAATGACCACAATTTTCTCCAAAACTATAACAGATGCAAACTTGTCCTGTGTGGTGGAGATGAGATTTGATAAAGTAAGTGGAAATCCAGTAAAAGTTTCATTTGGCTACTTTGCACTCTCGAGATAATCGTCACCATGTGCCAAATGCAATATAATAGCAATCTGAACACATTCGCGCATAAATGAAATGACCACAATTCTCTCCAAAACTATAACAGATGCAAACTTGTCCTGTGTGGTGGAGATGAGATTTGATAAAGTAAGTGGAAATCCAGTAAAAGTTTCATTTGGCTACTTTGCACTCTCGAGATAATCGTCACCATGTGCCAAATGCAATATAATAGCAATCTGAACACATTCGCGCATAAATGAAATGACCACAATTTTCTCCAAAACTATAACAGATGCAAACTTGTCCTGTGTGGTGGAGATGAGCTTTGATAAAGTAAGTGGAAATCCAGTAAAAGTTTCATTTGGCTACTTTGCACTCTCGAGATAATCGTCACCATGTGTCAAATGCAATATAATAGCAATCTGAACACATTCGCGCATAAATGAAATGACCACAATTTTCTCCAAAACTATAACAGATGCAAACTTGTCCTGTGTGGTGGAGATGAGATTTGATAAAGTAAGTGGAAATCCAGTAAAAGTTTCATTTGGCTACTTTGCACTCTCGAGATAATCGTCACCATGTGCCAAATGCAATATAATAGCAATCTGAACACATTCGCGCATAAATGAAATGACCACAATTTTCTCCAAAACTATAACAGATGCAAACTTGTCCTGTGTGGTGGAGATGAGATTTGATAAAGTAAGTGGAAATCCAGTAAAAGTTTCATTTGGCTACTTTGCACTCTCGAGATAATCGTCACCATGTGCCAAATGCAATATAATAGCAATCTGAACACATTCGCGCATAAATGAAATGACCACAATTTTCTCCAAAACTATAACAGATGCAAACTTGTCCTGTGTGGTGGAGATAAGATTTGATAAAGTAAGTGGAAATCCAGTAAAAGTTTCATTTGGCTACTTTGCACTCTCGAGATAATCGTCACCATGTGCCAAATGCAATATAATAGCAATCTGAACACATTCGCGCATAAATGAAATGACCACAATTTTCTCCAAAACTATAACAGATGCAAAGTTGTCCTGTGTGGTGGAGATGAGATTTGATAAAGTAAGTGGAAATCCAGTAAAAGTTTCATTTGGCTACTTTGCACTCTCTAGATAATCGTCACCATGTGCCAAATGCAATATAATAGCAATCTGAACACATTCGCGCATAAATGAAATGACCACAATTTTCTCCAAAACTATAACAGATGCAAACTTGTCCTGTGTGGTGGAGATGAGATTTGATAAAGTAAGTGGAAATCCAGTAAAAGTTTCATTTGGCTACTTTGCACTCTCGAGATAATCGTCACCATGTGCCAAATGCAATATAATAGCAATCTGAACACATTCGCGCATAAATGAAATGACCACAATTTTCTCCAAAACTATAACAGATGCAAACTTGTCCTGTGTGGTGGAGATGAGATTTGATAAAGTAAGTGGAAATCCAGTAAAAGTTTCATTTGGCTACTTTGCACTCTCGAGATAATCGTCACCATGTGCCAAATGCAATATAATAGCAATCTGAACACATTCGCGCATAAATGAAATGACCACAATTTTCTCCAAACTATAACAGATGCAAACTTGTCCTGTGTGGTGGAGATGAGATTTGATAAAGTAAGTGGAAATCCAGTAAAAGTTTCATTTGGCTACTTTGCACTCTCGAGATAATCGTCACCATGTGCCAAATGCAATATAATAGCAATCTGAACACATTCGCGCATAAATGAAATGACCACAATTTTCTCCAAAACTATAACAGATGCAAACTTGTCCTGTGTGGTGGAGATGAGATTTGATAAAGTAAGTGGAAATCCAGTAAAAGTTTCATTTGGCTACTTTGCACTCTCGAGATAATCGTCACCATGTGCCAAATGCAATAGAAAAGCAATCTCAACACATTCGCGCAAAAATGAAATGACCACAATTTTCTCCAAAACTATAACAGATGCAAACTTGTCCTGTGTGGTGGAGATGAGATTTGATAAAGTAAGTGGAAATCCAGTAAAAGTTTCATTTGGCTACTTTGCACTCTCGAGATAATCGTCACCATGTGCCAAATGCAATATAAAAGGAATCTGAACACATTCGCGCATAAATGAAATGACCACAATTTTCTCCAAAACTATAACAGATGCAAACTTGTCCTGTGTGGTGGAGATGAGATTTGATAAAGTAAGTGGAAATCCAGTAAAAGTTTCATTTGGCTACTTTGCACTCTCGAGATAATCGTCACCATGTGCCAAATGCAATATAATAGCAATCTGATTACATTCGCGCATAAATGAAATGACCACAATTTTCTCCAAACTATAACAGATGCAAACTTGTCCTGTGTGGTGGAGTTGAGATTTGATAAAGTAAGTGGAAATCCAGTAAAAGTTTCATTTGGCTACTTTGCACTCTCGAGATAATCGTCACCATGTGCCAAATGCAATATAATAGCAATCTGAACACATTCGCGCATAAATGAAATGACCACAATTTTCTCCAAAACTATAACAGATGCAAACTTGCCCTGTGTGGTGGAGATGAGATTTGACAAAGTAAGTGGAAATCCAGTAAAAGTTTCATTTGGCTACTTTGCACTCTCGAGATAATCGTCACCATGTGCCAAATGCAATATAATAGCAATCTGATTACATTCGCGCATAAATGAAATGACCACAATTTTCTCCAAAACTATAACAGATGCAAACTTGTCCTGTGTGGTGGAGATGAGATTTGATAAAGTAAGTGGAAATCCAGTAAAAGTTTCATTTGGCTACTTTGCACTCTCGAGATAATCGTCACCATGTGCCAAATTCAATAAAATAGCAATCTGAACACATTAGCGCATAAATGAAATGACCACAATTTTCTCCAAAACTATAACAGATGCAAACTTGTCCTGTGTGGTGGAGATGAGATTTGATAAAGTAAGTGGAAATCCAGTAAAAGTTTCATTTGGCTACTTTGCACTCTCTAGATAATCGTCACCATGTGCCAAATGCAATATAATAGCAATCTGAACACATTCGCGCATAAATGAAATGACCACAATTTTCTCCAAACTATAACAGATGCAAACTTGTCCTGTGTGGTGGAGATGAGATTTGATAAAGTAAGTGGAAATCCAGTAAAAGTTTCATTTGGCTACTTTGCACTCTCGAGATAATCGTCACCATGTGCCAAATGCAATATAATAGCAATCTGAACACATTCGCGCATAAATGAAATGACCACAATTTTCTCCAAAACTATAACAGATGCAAACTTGTCCTGTGTGGTGGAGATGAGATTTGATAAAGTAAGTGGAAATCCAGTAAAAGTTTCATTTGGCTACTTTGCACTCTCGAGATAATCGTCACCATGTGCCAAATGCAATATAATAGCAATCTGAACACATTCGCGCATAAATGAAATGACCACAATTTTCTCCAAAACTATAACAGATGCAAACTTGTCCTGTGTGGTGGAGATGAGATTTGATAAAGTAAGTGGAAATCCAGTAAAAGTTTCATTTGGGTACTTTGCACTCTCGAGATAATCGTCACCATGTGCCAAATGCAATATAATAGCAATCTGAACACATTCGCGCATAAATGAAATGACCACAATTTTCTCCAAAACTATAACAGATGCAAACTTGTCCTGTGTGGTGGAGATGAGATTTGATAAAGTAAGTGGAAATCCAGTAAAAGTTTCATTTGGCTACTTTGCACTCTCGAGATAATCGTCACCATGTGCCAAATGCAATATAATAGCAATCTGAACACATTCGCGCATAAATGAAATGACCACAATTTTCTCCAAAACTATAACAGATGCAAACTTGTCCTGTGTGGTGGAGATGAGATTTGATAAAGTAAGTGGAAATCCAGTAAAAGTTTCATTTGGCTACTTTGCACTCTCGAGATAATCGTCACCATGTGCCAAATGCAATATAATAGCAATCTGAACACATTCGCGCATAAATGAAATGACCACAATTTTCTCCAAAACTATAACAGATGCAAACTTGTCCTGTGTGGTGGAGATGAGATTTGATAAAGTAAGTGGAAATCCAGTAAAAGTTTCATTTGGCTACTTTGCACTCTCGAGATAATCGTCACCATGTGCCAAATGCAATATAATAGCATTCTGAACATATTCGCGCATAAATGAAATGACCACAATTTTCTCCAAAACTATAACAGATGCAAACTTGTCCTGTGTGGTGGAGATGAGATTTGATAAAGTAAGTGGAAATCCAGTAAAAGTTTCATTTGGCTACTTTGCACTCTCGAGATAATCGTCACCATGTGCCAAATGCAATATAATAGCAATCTGAACACATTCGCGCATAAATGAAATGACCACAATTTTCTCCAAAACTATAACAGATGCAAACTTGTCCTGTGTGGTGGAGATGAGATTTGATAAAGTAAGTGGAAATCCAGTAAAAGTTTCATTTGGCTACTTTGCACTCTCGAGATAATCGTCACCATGTACCAAATGCAATATAATAGCAATCTGAACACATTCGCGCATAAATGAAATGACCACAATTTTCTCCAAAACTATAACAGATGCAAACTTGTCCTGTGTGGTGGAGATGGGATTTGATAAAGTAAGTGGAAGTCCAGTAAAAGTTTCATTTGGCTACTTTGCACTCTCGAGATAATCGTCACCATGTGCCAAATGCAATATAATAGCAATCTGAACACATTCGCGCATAAATGAAATGACCACAATTTTCTCCAAAACTATAACAGATGCAAACTTGTCCTGTGTGAAGGAGATGAGATTTGATAAAGTAAGTGGAAATCCAGTAAAAGTTTCATTTGGCTACTTTGCACTCTCGAGATAATCGTCACCATGTGCCAAATGCAATATAATAGCAATCTGAACACATTCGCGCATAAATGAAATGACCACAATTTTCTCCAAAACTATAACAGATGCAAACTTGTCCTGTGTGGTGGAGATGAGATTTGATAAAGTAAGTGGAAGTCCAGTAAAAGTTTCATTTGGCTACTTTGCACTCTCGAGATAATCGTCACCATGTGCCAAATGCAATATAATAGCAATCTGAACACATTCGCGCATAAATGAAATGACCACAATTTTCTCCAAAACTATAACAGATGCAAACTTGTCCTGTGTGGTGGAGATGAGATTTGATAAAGTAAGTGGAAATCCAGTAAAAGTTTCATTTGGCTACTTTGCACTCTCGAGATAATCGTCACCATGTGCCAAATGCAATATAATAGCAATCTGAACACATTCGCGCATAAATGAAATGACCACAATTTTCTCCAAAACTTTAACAGATGCAAACTTGTCCTGTGTGGTGGAGATGAGATTTGATAAAGTAAGTGGAAATCCAGTAAAAGTTTCATTTGGCTACTTTGCACTCTCGAGATAATCGTCACCATGTGCCAAATGCAATATAATAGCAATCTGAACACATTCGCGCATAAATGAAATGACCACAATTTTCTCCAAAACTATAACAGATGCAAACTTGTCCTGTGTGGTGGAGATGAGATTTGATAAAGTAAGTGGAAATCCAGTAAAAGTTTCATTTGGCTACTTTGCACTCTCGAGATAATCGTCACCATGTGCCAAATGCAATATAATAGCAATCTGAACACATTCGCGCATAAATGAAATGACCACAATTCTCTCCAAAACTATAACAGATGCAAACTTGTCCTGTGTGGTGGAGATGAGAATTGATAAAGTAAGTGGAAATCCAGTAAAAGTTTCATTTGGCTACTTTGCACTCTCGAGATAATCGTCACCATGTGCCAAATGCAATGTAATAGCAATCTGAACACATTCGCGCATAAATGAAATGACCACAATTTTCTCCAAAACTATAACAGATGCAAACTTGTCCTGTGTGGTGGAGATGCGATTTGATAAAGTAAGTGGAAATCCAGTAAAAGTTTCATTTGGCTACTTTGCACTCTCGAGATAATCGTCACCATGTGCCAAATGCAATATAATAGCAATCTGAACACATTCGCGCATAAATGAAATGACCACAATTTTCTCCAAAACTATAACAGATGCAAACTTGTCCTGTGTGGTGGAGATGAGATTTGATAAAGTAAGTGGAAATCCAGTAAAAGTTTCATTTGGCTACTTTGCACTCTCGAGATAATCGTCACCATGTGCCAAATGCAATATAATAGCAATCTGAACACATTCGCGCATAAATGAAATGACCACAATTCTCTCCAAAACTATAACAGATGCAAACTTGTCCTGTGTGGTGGAGATGAGATTTGATAAAGTAAGTGGAAATCCAGTAAAAGTTTCATTTGGCTACTTTGCACTCTCGAGATAATCGTCACCATGTGCCAAATGCAATATAATAGCAATCTGAACACATTCGCGCATAAATGAAATGACCACAATTTTCTCCAAAACTATAACAGATGCAAACTTGTCCTGTGTGGTGGAGATGCGATTTGATAAAGTAAGTGGAAATCCAGTAAAAGTTTCATTTGGCTACTTTGCACTCTCGAGATAATCGTCACCATGTGCCAAATGCAATATAATAGCAATCTGAACACATTCGAGCATAAATGAAATGACCACAATTTTCTCCAAAACTATAACAGATGCAAACTTGTCCTGTGTGGTGGAGATGAGATTTGATAAAGTAAGTGGAAATCCAGTAAAAGTTTCATTTGGCTACTTTGCACTCTCGAGATAATCGTCACCATGTGCCAAATGCAATATAATAGCAATCTGAACACATTCGCGCATAAATGAAATGACCACAATTTTCTCCAAAACTATAACAGATGCAAACTTGTCCTGTGTGGTGGAGATGAGATTTGATAAAGTAAGTGGAAATCCAGTAAAAGTTTCATTTGGCTACTTTGCACTCTCGAGATAATCGTCACCATGTGCCAAATGCAATATAATAGCAATCTGAACACAATCGCGCATAAATGAAATGACCACAATTTTCTCCAAAACTATAACAGATGCAAACTTGTCCTGTGTGGTGGAGATGAGATTTGATAAAGTAAGTGGAAATCCAGTAAAAGTTTCATTTGGCTACTTTGCACTCTCGAGATAATCGTCACCATGTGCCAAATGCAATATAATAGCAATCTGAACACATTCGCGCATAAATGAAATGACCACAATTTTCTCCAAAACTATAACAGATGCAAACTTGTCCTGTGTGGTGGAGATGAGATTTGATAAAGTAAGTGGAAATCCAGTAAAAGTTTCATTTGGCTACTTTGCACTCCCGATATAATCGTCACCATGTGCCAAATGCAATATAATAGCAATCTGAACACATTCGCGCATAAATGAAATGACCACAATTTTCTCCAAAACTATAACAGATGCAAACTTGTCCTGTGTGGTGGAGATGAGATTTGATAAAGTAAGTGGAAATCCAGTAAAAGTTTCATTTGGCTACTTTGCACTCTCGAGATAATCGTCACCATGTGCCGAATGCAATATAATAGCAATCTGAACACATTCGCGCATAAATGAAATGACCACAATTTTCTCCAAAACTATAACATGCAAACTTGTCCTGTGTGGTGGAGATGAGATTTGATAAAGTAAGTGGAAATCCAGTAAAAGTTTCATTTGGCTACTTTGCACTCTCGAGATAATCGTCACCATGTGTCAAATGCAATATAATAGCAATCTGAACACATTTGCGCATAAATGAAATGACCACAATTTTCTCCAAAACTATAACAGATGCAAACTTGTCCTGTGTGGTGGAGATGAGATTTGATAAAGTAAGTGGAAATCCAGTAAAAGTTTCATTTGGCTACTTTGCACTCTCGAGATAATCGTCACCATGTGCCAAATGCAATATAATAGCAATCTGAACACATTCGCGCATAAATGAAATGACCACAATTTTCTCCAAAACTATAACAGATGCAAACTTGTCCTGTGTGGTGGAGATGAGATTTGATAAAGTAAGTGGAAATCCAGTAAAAGTTTCATTTGGCTACTTTGCACTCTCGAGATAATCGTCACCATGTGCCAAATGCAATATAATAGCAATCTGAACACATTCGCGCATAAATGAAATGACCACAATTTTCTCCAAAACTATAACAGATGCAAACTTGTCCTGTGTGGTGGAGATGAGATTTGATAAAGTAAGTGGAAATCCAGTAAAAGTTTCATTTGGCTACTTTGCACTCTCGAGATAATCGTCACCATGTGCCAAATGCAATATAATAGCAATCTGAACACATTCGCGCATAAATGAAATGACCACAATTTTCTCCAAAACTATAACAGATGCAAACTTGTCCTGTGTGGTGGAGATGAGATTTGATAAAGTAAGTAGAAATCCAGTAAAAGTTTCATTTGGCTACTTTGCACTCTCGAGATAATCGTCACCATGTGCCAAATGCAATATAATAGCAATCTGAACACATTCGAGCATAAATGAAATGACCACAATTCTCTCCAAAACTATAACAGATGCAAACTTGTCCTGTGTGGTGGAGATAAGATTTGATAAAGTAAGTGGAAATCCAGTAAAAGTTTCATTTGGCTACTTTGCACTCTCGAGATAATCGTCACCATGTGCCAAATGCAATATAATAGCAATCTGAACACATTCGCGCATAAATGAAATGACCACAATTTTCTCCAAAACTATAACAGATGCAAACTTGTCCTGTGTGGTGGAGATGAGATTTGATAAAGTAAGTGGAAATCCAGTAAAAGTTTCATTTGGCTACTTTGCACTCTCGAGATAATCGTCACCATGTGCCAAATGCAATATAATAGCAATCTGAACACATTCGCGCATAAATGAAATGACCACAATTTTCTCCAAAACTATAACAGATGCAAACTTGCCCTGTGTGGTGGAGATGAGATTTGACAAAGTAAGTGGAAATCCAGTAAAAGTTTCATTTGGCTACTTTGCACTCTCGAGATAATCGTCACCATGTGCCAAATGCAATATAATAGCAATCTGATTACATTCGCGCATAAATGAAATGACCACAATTTTCTCCAAAACTATAACAGATGCAAACTTGTCCTGTGTGGTGGAGATGAGATTTGATAAAGTAAGTGGAAATCCAGTAAAAGTTTCATTTGGCTACTTTGCACTCTCGAGATAATCGTCACAATGTGCCAAATGCAATAAAATAGCAATCTGAACACATTAGCGCATAAATGAAATGACCACAATTTTCTCCAAAACTATAACAGATGCAAACTTGTCCTGTGTGGTGGAGATGAGATTTGATAAAGTAAGTGGAAATCCAGTAAAAGTTTCATTTGTCTACTTTGCACTCTCGAGATAATCGTCACCATGTGCCAAATGCAATATAATAGCAATCTGAACACATTCGCGCATAAATGAAATGACCACAATTTTCTCCAAAACTATAACAGATGCAAACTTGTCCTGTGTGGTGGAGATGAGATTTGATAAAGTAAGTGGAAAACCAGTAAAAGTTTTATTTGGCTACTTTGCACTCTCGAGATAATCGTCACCATGTGCCAAATGCAATATAATAGCAATCTGAACACATTCGCGCATAAATGAAATGACCACAATTTTCTCCAAAACTATAACAGATGCAAACTTGTCCTGTGTGGTGGAGATGAGATTTGATAAAGTAAGTGGAAATCCAGTAAAAGTTTCATTTGGCTACTTTGCACTCTCGAGATAATCGTCACCATGTGCCAAATGCAATATAATAGCAATCTGAACACATTCGCGCATAAATGAAATGACCACAATTTTCTCCAAAACTATAACAGATGCAAACTTGTCCTGTGTGGTGGAGATGAGATTTGATAAAGTAAGTGGAAATCCAGTAAAAGTTTCATTTGGCTACTTTGCACTCTCGAGATAATCGTCACCATGTGCCAAATGAAATATAATAGCAATCTGAACACATTCGCGCATAAATGAAATGACCACAATTTTCTCCAAAACTATAACAGATGCAAACTTGTCCTGTGTGGTGGAGATGAGATTTGATAAAGTAAGTGGAAATCCAGTAAAAGTTTCATTTGGCTACTTTGCACTCTCGAGATAATCGTCACCATGTGCCAAATGCAATATAATAGCATTCTGAACATATTCGCGCATAAATGAAATGACCACAATTTTCTCCAAAACTATAACAGATGCAAACTTGTCCTGTGTGGTGGAGATGAGATTTGATAAAGTAAGTGGAAATCCAGTAAAAGTTTCATTTGGCTACTTTGCACTCTCGAGATAATCGTCACCATGTGCCAAATGCAATATAATAGCAATCTGAACACATTCGCGCATAAATGAAATGACCACAATTTTCTCCAAAACTATAACAGATGCAAACTTGTCCTGTGTGGTGGAGATGAGATTTGTTAAAGTGGAAATCCAGTAAAAGTTTCATTTGGCTACTTTGCACTCTCGAGATAATCGTCACCATGTGCCAAATGCAATATAATAGCAATCTGAACACATTCGCGCATAAATGAAATGACCACAATTTTCTCCAAAACTATAACAGATGCAAACTTGTCCTGTGTGGTGGAGATGAGATTTGATAAAGTAAGTGGAAATCCAGTAAAAGTTTCATTTGGCTACTTTGCACTCTCGAGATAATCGTCACCATGTGACAAATGCAATATAATAGCAATCTGAACACATTCGCGCATAAATGAAATGACCACAATTTTCTTCAAAACTATAACAGATGCAAACTTTTCCTGTGTGGTGGAGATGAGATTTGATAAGTAAGTGGAAATCCAGTAAAAGTTTCATTTGGCTACTTTGCACTCTCGAGATAATCGTCACCATGTGCCAAATGCAATATAATAGCAATCTGAACACATTCGCGCATAAATGAAATGACCACAATTTTCTCCAAAACTATAACAGATGCAAACTTGTCCTGTGTGGTGGAGATGAGATTTGATAAAGTAAGTGGAAATCCAGTAAAAGTTTCATTTGGCTACTTTGCACTCTCGAGATAATCGTCACCATGTGCCAAATGCAATATAATAGCAATCTGAACACATTCGCGCATAAATGAAATGACCACAATTTTCTCCAAAACTATAACAGATGCAAACTTGTCCTGTGTGGTGGAGATGAGATTTGATAAAGTAAGTGGAAATCCAGTAAAAGTTTCATTTGGCTACTTTGCACTCTCGAGATAATCGTCACCATGTGCCAAATGCAATATAATAGCAATCTGAACACATTCGCGCATAAATGAAATGACCACAATTTTCTCCAAAACTATAACAGATGCAAACTTGTCCTGTGTGGTGGAGATGAGATTTGATAAAGTAAGTGGAAATCCAGTAAAAGTTTCATTTGGCTACTTTGCACTCTCGAGATAATCGTCACCATGTGCCAAATGCAATATAATAGCAATCTGAACACATTCGCGCATAAATGAAATGACCACAATTTTCTCCAAAACTATAACAGATGCAAACTTGTCCTGTGTGGTGGAGATGGGATTTGATAAAGTAAGTGGAAGTCCAGTAAAAGTTTCATTTGGCTACTTTGCACTCTCGAGATAATCGTCACCATGTGCCAAATGCAATATAATAGCAATCTGAACACATTCGCGCTTGAATGAAATGACCACAATTTTCTCCAAAACTATAACAGATGCAAACTTGTCCTGTGTGAAGGAGATGAGATTTGATAAAGTAAGTGGAAATCCAGTAAAAGTTTCATTTGGCTACTTTGCACTCTCGAGATAATCGTCACCATGTGCCAAATGCAATATAATAGCAATCTGAACACATTCGCGCATAAATGAAATGACCACAATTTTCTCCAAAACTATAACAGATGCAAACTTGTCCTGTGTGGTGGAGATGAGATTTGATAAAGTAAGTGGAAGTCCAGTAAAAGTTTCATTTGGCTACTTTGCACTCTCGAGATAATCGTCACCATGTGCCAAATGCAATATAATAGCAATCTGAACACATTCGCGCATAAATGAAATGACCACAATTTTCTCCAAAACTATAACAGATGCAAACTTGTCCTGTGTGGTGGAGATGAGATTTGATAAAGTAAGTGGAAATCCAGTAAAAGTTTCATTTGGCTACTTTGCACTCTCGAGATAATCGTCACCATGTGCCAAATGCAATATAATAGCAATCTGAACACATTCGCGCATAAATGAAATGACCACAATTTTCTCCAAAACTTTAACAGATGAAAACTTGTCCTGTGTGGTGGAGATGAGATTTGATAAAGTAAGTGGAAATCCAGTAAAAGTTTCATTTGGCTACTTTGCACTCTCGAGATAATCGTCACCATGTGCCAAATGCAATATAATAGCAATCTGAACACATTCGCGCATAAATGAAATGACCACAATTTTCTCCAAAACTATAACAGATGCAAACTTGTCCTGTGTGGTGGAGATGAGATTTGATAAAGTAAGTGGAAATCCAGTAAAAGTTTCATTTGGCTACTTTGCACTCTCGAGATAATCGTCACCATGTGCCAAATGCAATATAATAGCAATCTGAACACATTCGCGCATAAATGAAATGACCACAATTCTCTCCAAAACTATAACAGATGCAAACTTGTCCTGTGTGGTGGAGATGAGAATTGATAAAGTAAGTGGAAATCCAGTAAAAGTTTCATTTGGCTACTTTGCACTCTCGAGATAATCGTCACCATGTGCCAAATGCAATGTAATAGCAATCTGAACACATTCGCGCATAAATGAAATGACCACAATTTTCTCCAAAACTATAACATATGCAAACTTGTCCTGTGTGGTGGAGATGCGATTTGATAAAGTAAGTGGAAATCCAGTAAAAGTTTCATTTGGCTACTTTGCACTCTCGAGATAATCGTCACCATGTGCCAAATGCAATATAATAGCAATCTGAACACATTCGCGCATAAATGAAATGACCACAATTTTCTCCAAAACTATAACAGATGCAAACTTGTCCTGTGTGGTGGAGATGAGATTTGATAAAGTAAGTGGAAATCCAGTAAAAGTTTCATTTGGCTACTTTGCACTCTCGAGATAATCGTCACCATGTGCCAAATGCAATATAATAGCAATCTGAACACATTCGCGCATAAATGAAATGACCACAATTCTCTTTAAAACTATAACAGATGCAAACTTGTCCTGTGTGGTGGAGATGAGATTTGATAAAGTAAGTGGAAATCCAGTAAAAGTTTCATTTGGCTACTTTGCACTCTCGAGATAATCGTCACCATGTGCCAAATGCAATATAATAGCAATCTGAACACATTCGTGCATAAATGAAATGACCACAATTTTCTCCAAAACTATAACAGATGCAAACTTGTCCTGTGTGGTGGAGATGAGATTTGATAAAGTAAGTGGAAATCCAGTAAAAGTTTCATTTGGCTACTTTGCACTCTCGAGATAATCGTCACCATGTGCCAAATGCAATATAATAGCAATCTGAACACAATCGCGCATAAATGAAATGACCACAATTTTCTCCAAAACTATAACAGATGCAAACTTGTCCTGTGTGGTGGAGATGAGATTTGATAAAGTAAGTGGAAATCCAGTAAAAGTTTCATTTGGCTACTTTGCACTCTCGAGATAATCGTCACCATGTGCCAAATGCAATATAATAGCAATCTGAACACATTCGCGCATAAATGAAATGACCACAATTTTCTCCAAAACTTTAACAGATGCAAACTTGTCCTGTGTGGTGGAGATGAGATTTGATAAAGTAAGTGGAAATCCAGTAAAAGTTTCATTTGGCTACTTTGCACTCTCGAGATAATCGTCACCATGTGCCAAATGCAATATAATAGCAATCTGAACACATTCGCGCATAAATGAAATGACCACAATTTTCTCCAAAACTATAACAGATGCAAACTTGTCCTGTGTGGTGGAGATGAGATTTGATAAAGTAAGTGGAAATCCAGTAAAAGTTTCATTTGGCTACTTTGCACTCTCGAGATAATCGTCACCATGTGCCAAATGCAATATAATAGCAATCTGAACACATTCGCGCATAAATGAAATGACCACAATTCTCTCCAAAACTATAACAGATGCAAACTTGTCCTGTGTGGTGGAGATGAGAATTGATAAAGTAAGTGGAAATCCAGTAAAAGTTTCATTTGGCTACTTTGCACTCTCGAGATAATCGTCACCATGTGCCAAATGCAATGTAATAGCAATCTGAACACATTCGCGCATAAATGAAATGACCACAATTTTCTCCAAAACTATAACATATGCAAACTTGTCCTGTGTGGTGGAGATGCGATTTGATAAAGTAAGTGGAAATCCAGTAAAAGTTTCATTTGGCTACTTTGCACTCTCGAGATAATCGTCACCATGTGCCAAATGCAATATAATAGCAATCTGAACACATTCGCGCATAAATGAAATGACCACAATTTTCTCCAAAACTATAACAGATGCAAACTTGTCCTGTGTGGTGGAGATGAGATTTGATAAAGTAAGTGGAAATCCAGTAAAAGTTTCATTTGGCTACTTTGCACTCTCGAGATAATCGTCACCATGTGCCAAATGCAATATAATAGCAATCTGAACACATTCGCGCATAAATGAAATGACCACAATTCTCTTTAAAACTATAACAGATGCAAACTTGTCCTGTGTGGTGGAGATGAGATTTGATAAAGTAAGTGGAAATCCAGTAAAAGTTTCATTTGGCTACTTTGCACTCTCGAGATAATCGTCACCATGTGCCAAATGCAATATAATAGCAATCTGAACACATTCGTGCATAAATGAAATGACCACAATTTTCTCCAAAACTATAACAGATGCAAACTTGTCCTGTGTGGTGGAGATGAGATTTGATAAAGTAAGTGGAAATCCAGTAAAAGTTTCATTTGGCTACTTTGCACTCTCGAGATAATCGTCACCATGTGCCAAATGCAATATAATAGCAATCTGAACACAATCGCGCATAAATGAAATGACCACAATTTTCTCCAAAACTATAACAGATGCAAACTTGTCCTGTGTGGTGGAGATGAGATTTGATAAAGTAAGTGGAAATCCAGTAAAAGTTTCATTTGGCTACTTTGCACTCTCGAGATAATCGTCACCATGTGCCAAATGCAATATAATAGCAATCTGAACACATTCGCGCATAAATGAAATGACCACAATTTTCTCCAAAACTATAACAGATGCAAACTTGTCCTGTGTGGTGGAGATGAGATTTGATAAAGTAAGTGGAAATCCAGTAAAAGTTTCATTTGGCTACTTTGCACTCCCGAGATAATCGTCACCATGTGCCAAATGCAATATAATAGCAATCTGAACACATTCGCGCATAAATGAAATGACCACAATTTTCTCCAAAACTATAACATGCAAACTTGTCCTGTGTGGTGGAGATGAGATTTGATAAAGTAAGTGGAAATCCAGTAAAAGTTTCATTTGGCTACTTTGCACTCTCGAGATAATCGTCACCATGTGTCAAATGCAATATAATAGCAATCTGAACACATTTGCGCATAAATGAAATGACCACAATTTTCTCCAAAACTATAACAGATGCAAACTTGTCCTGTGTGGTGGAGATGAGATTTGATAAAGTAAGTGGAAATCCAGTAAAAGTTTCATTTGGCTACTTTGCACTCTCGAGATAATCGTCACCATGTGCCAAATGCAATATAATAGCAATCTGAACACATTCGCGCATAAATGAAATGACCACAATTTTCTCCAAAACTATAACAGATGCAAACTTGTCCTGTGTGGTGGAGATGAGATTTGATAAAGTAAGTGGAAATCCAGTAAAAGTTTCATTTGGCTACTTTGCACTCTCGAGATAATCGTCACCATGTGCCAAATGCAATATAATAGCAATCTGAACACATTCGCGCATAAATGAAATGACCACAATTTTCTCCAAAACTATAACAGATGCAAACTTGTCCTGTGTGGTGGAGATGAGATTTGATAAAGTAAGTGGAAATCCAGTAAAAGTTTCATTTGGCTACTTTGCACTCTCGAGATAATCGTCACCATGTGCCAAATGCAATATAATAGCAATCTGAACACATTCGCGCATAAATGAAATGACCACAATTTTCTCCAAAACTATAACAGATGCAAACTTGTCCTGTGTGGTGGAGATGAGATTTGATAAAGTAAGTGGAAATCCAGTAAAAGTTTCATTTGGCTACTTTGCACTCTCGAGATAATCGTCACCATGTGCCAAATGCAATATAATAGCAATCTGAACACATTCGCGCATAAATGAAATGACCACAATTTTCTCAAAAACTATAACAGATGCAAACTTGTCCTGTGTGGTGGAGATGAGATTTGATAAAGTAAGTGGAAATCCAGTAAAAGTTTCATTTGGCTACTTTGCACTCTCGAGATAATCGTCACCATGTGCCAAATGCAATATAATAGCAATCTGAACACATTCGCGCATAAATGAAATGACCACAATTTTCTCCAAAACTATAACAGATGCAAACTTGTCCTGTGTGGTGGAGATGAGATTTGATAAAGTAAGTGGAAATCCAGTAAAAGTTTCATTTGGCTACTTTGCACTCTCGAGATAATCGTCACCATGTGCCAAATGCAATATAATAGCAATCTGAACACATTCGCGCATAAATGAAATGACCACAATTTTCTCCAAAACTATAACAGATGCAAACTTGTCCTGTGTGGTGGAGATGAGATTTGATAAAGTAAGTGGAAATCCAGTAAAAGTTTCATTTGGCTACTTTGCACTCTCGAGATAATCGTCACCATGTGCCAAATGCAATATAATAGCAATCTGAACACATTCGCGCATAAATGAAATGACCACAATTTTCTCAAAAACTATAACAGATGCAAACTTGTCCTGTGTGGTGGAGATGAGATTTGATAAAGTAAGTGGAAATCCAGTAAAAGTTTCATTTGGCTACTTTGCACTCTCGAGATAATCGTCACCATGTGCCAAATGCAATATAATAGCAATCTGAACACATTCGCGCATAAATGAAATGACCACAATTTTCTCCAAAACTATAACAGATGCAAACTTGTCCTGTGTGGTGGAGATGAGATTTGATAAAGTAAGTGGAAATCCAGTAAAAGTTTCATTTGGCTACTTTGCACTCTCGAGATAATCGTCACCATGTGCCAAATGCAATATAATAGCAATCTGAACACATTCGCGCATAAATGAAATGACCACAATTCTCTCCAAAACTATAACAGATGCAAACTTGTCCTGTGTGGTGGAGATGAGATTTGATAAAGTAAGTGGAAATCCAGTAAAAGTTTCATTTGGCTACTTTGCACTCTCGAGATAATCGTCACCATGTGCCAAATGCAATGTAATAGCAATCTGAACACATTCGCGCATAAATGAAATGACCACAATTTTCTCCAAAACTATAACAGATGCAAACTTGTCCTGTGTGGTGGAGATGCGATTTGATAAAGTAAGTGGAAATCCAGTAAAAGTTTCATTTGGCTACTTTGCACTCTCGAGATAATCGTCACCATGTGCCAAATGCAATATAATAGCAATCTGAACACATTCGCGCATAAATGAAATGACCACAATTTTCTCCAAAACTATAACAGATGCAAACTTGTCCTGTGTGGTGGAGATAAGATTTGATAAAGTAAGTGGAAATCCAGTAAAAGTTTCATTTGGCTACTTTGCACTCTCGAGATAATCGTCACCATGTGCCAAATGCAATATAATAGCAATCTGAACACATTCGCGCATAAATGAAATGACCACAATTCTCTCCAAAACTATAACAGATGCAAACTTGTCCTGTGTGGTGGAGATGAGATTTGATAAAGTAAGTGGAAATCCAGTAAAAGTTTCATTTGGCTACTTTGCACTCTCGAGATAATCGTCACCATGTGCCAAATGCAATATAATAGCAATCTGAACACATTCGAGCATAAATGAAATGACCACAATTTTCTCCAAAACTATAACAGATGCAAACTTGTCCTGTGTGGTGGAGATGCGATTTGATAAAGTAAGTGGAAATCCAGTAAAAGTTTCATTTGGCTACTTTGCACTCTCGAGATAATCGTCACCATGTGCCAAATGCAATATAATAGCAATCTGAACACATTCGCGCATAAATGAAATGACCACAATTTTCTCCAAAACTATAACAGATGCAAACTTGTCCTGTGTGGTGGAGATGAGATTTGATAAAGTAAGTGGAAATCCAGTAAAAGTTTCATTTGGCTACTTTGCACTCTCGAGATAATCGTCACCATGTGCCAAATGCAATATAATAGCAATCTGAACACATTCGCGCATAAATGAAATGACCACAATTTTCTCCAAAACTATAACAGATGCAAACTTGTCCTGTGTGGTGGAGATGAGATTTGATAAAGTAAGTGGAAATCCAGTAAAAGTTTCATTTGGCTACTTTGCACTCTCGAGATAATCGTCACCATGTGCCAAATGCAATAGAATAGCAATCTGAACACATTCGCGCATAAATGAAATGACCACAATTTTCTCCAAAACTATAACAGATGCAAACTTGTCCTGTGTGGTGGAGATGAGATTTGATAAAGTAAGTGGAAATCCAGTAAAAGTTTCATTTGGCTACTTTGCACTCTCGAGATAATCGTCACCATGTGCCAAATGCAATAGAATAGCAATCTGAACACATTCGCGCATAAATGAAATGACCACAATTTTCTCCAAAACTACAACAGATGCAAACTTGTCCTGTGTGGTGGAGATGAGATTTGATAAAGTAAGTGGAAATCCAGTAAAAGTTTCATTTGGCTACTTTGCACTCTCGAGATAATCGTCACCATGTGCCAAATGCAATAGAATAGCAATCTGAACACATTCGCGCATAAATGAAATGACCACAATTTTCTCCAAAACTATAACAGATGCAAACTTGTCCTGTGTGGTGGAGATGAGATTTGATAAAGTAAGTGGAAATCCAGTAAAAGTTTCATTTGGCTACTTTGCACTTTCGAGATAATCGTCACCATGTGCCAAATGCAATAGAACAGCAATCTGAACACATTCGCGCATAAATGAAATGACCACAATTTTCTCCAAGACTATAACAGATGCAAACTTGTCCTGTGTGGTGGAGATGAGATTTGATAAAGTGGAAATCCAGTAAAAGTTTCATTTGGCTACTTTGCACTCTCGAGGTAATCGTCACCATGTGCCAAATGCAATAGAATAGCAATCTGAACACATTCGCGCATAAATGAAATGACCACAATTTTCTCCAAAACTATAACAGATGCAAACTTGTCCTGTGTGGTGGAGATGAGATTTGATAAAGTAAGTGGAAATCCAGTAAAAGTTTCATTTGGCTACTTTGCACTCTCGAGATAATCGTCACCATGTGCCAAATGCAATAGAATAGCAATCTGAACACATTCGCGCATAAATGAAATGACCACAATTTTCTCCAAAACTATAACAGATGCAAACTTGTCCTGTGTGGTGGAGATGAGATTTGATAAAGTAAGTGGAAATCCAGTAAAAGTTTCATTTGGCTACTTTGCACTCTCGAGATAATCGTCACCATGTGCCAAATGCAATAGAATAGCAATCTGAACACATTCGCGCATAAATGAAATGACCACAATTTTCTCCAAAACTATAACAGATGCAAACTTGTCCTGTGTGGTGGAGATGCGATTTGATAAAGTAAGTGGAAATCCAGTAAAAGTTTCATTTGGCTACTTTGCACTCTCGAGATAATCGTCACCATGTGCCAAATGCAATAGAATAGCAATCTGAACACATTCGCGCATAAATGAAATGACCACAATTTTCTCCAAAACTATAACAGATGCAAACTTGTCCTGTGTGGTGGAGATGAGATTTGATAAAGTAAGTGGAAATCCAGTAAAAGTTTCATTTGGCTACTTTGCACTCTCGAGATAATCGTCACCATGTGCCAAATGCAATAGAATAGCAATCTGAACACATTCGCGCATAAATGAAATGACCACAATTTTCTCCAAAACTACAACAGATGCAAACTTGTCCTGTGTGGTGGAGATGAGATTTGATAAAGTAAGTGGAAATCCAGTAAAAGTTTCATTTGGCTAATTTGCACTCTCGAGATAATCGTCACCATGTGCCAAATGCAATAGAATAGCAATCTGAACACATTCGCGCATAAATGAAATGACCACAATTTTCTCCAAAACTATAACAGATGCAAACTTGTCGTGTGTGGTGGAGATGAGATTTGATAAAGTAAGTGGAAATCCAGTAAAAGTTTCATTTGGCTACTTTGCACTTTCGAGATAATCGTCACCATGTGCCAAATGCAATAGAATAGCAATCTGAACACATTCGCGCATAAATGAAATGACCACAATTTTCTCCAAAACTATAACAGATGCAAACTTGTCCTGTGTGGTGGAGATGAGATTTGATAAAGTGGAAATCCAGTAAAAGTTTCATTTGGCTACTTTGCACTCTCGAGATAATCGTCACCATGTGCCAAATGCAATAGAATAGCAATCTGAACACATTCGCGCATAAATGAAATGACCACAATTGTCTCCAAAACTATACCAGATGCAAACTTGTCCTGTGTGGTGGAGATGAGATTTGATAAAGTGGAAATCCAGTAAAAGTTTCATTTGGCTACTTTGCACTCTCGAGATAATCGTCACCATGTGCCAAATGCAATAGAATAGCAATCTGAACACATTCGCGCATAAATGAAATGACCACAATTTTCTCCAAAACTACAACAGATGCAAACTTGTCCTGTGTGGTGGAGATGAGATTTGATAAAGTAAGTGGAAATCCAGTAAAAGTTTCATTTGGCTACTTTGCACTCTCGAGATAATCGTCACCATGTGCCAAATGCAATAGAATAGCAATCTGAACACATTCGCGCATAAATGAAATGACCACAATTTTCTACAAAACTATAACAGATGCAAACTTGTCCTGTGTGGTGGAGATGAGATTTGATAAAGTAAGTGGAAATCCAGTAAAAGTTTCATTTGGCTACTTTGCACTCTCGAGATAATCGTCACCATGTGCCAAATGCAATATAATAGCAATCTGAACACATTCGCGCATAAATGAAATGACCACAATTTTCTCCAAAACTATAACAGATGCAAACTTGTCCTGTGTGGTGGAGATGAGATTTGATAAAGTAAGTGGAAATCCAGTAAAAGTTTCATTTGGCTACTTTGCACTTTCGAGATAATCGTCACCATGTGCCAAATGCAATAGAACAGCAATCTGAACACATTCGCGCATAAATGAAATGACCACAATTTTCTCCAAGACTATAACAGATGCAAACTTGTCCTGTGTGGTGGAGATGAGATTTGATAAAGTGGAAATCCAGTAAAAGTTTCATTTGGCTACTTTGCACTCTCGAGGTAATCGTCACCATGTGCCAAATGCAATAGAATAGCAATCTGAACACATTCGCGCATAAATGAAATGACCACAATTTTCTCCAAAACTATAACAGATGCAAACTTGTCCTGTGTGGTGGAGATGAGATTTGATAAAGTAAGTGGAAATCCAGTAAAAGTTTCATTTGGCTACTTTGCACTCTCGAGATAATCGTCACCATGTGCCAAATGCAATAGAATAGCAATCTGAACACATTCGCGCATAAATGAAATGACCACAATTTTCTCCAAAACTATAACAGATGCAAACTTGTCCTGTGTGGTGGAGATGAGATTTGATAAAGTAAGTGGAAATCCAGTAAAAGTTTCATTTGGCTACTTTGCACTCTCGAGATAATCGTCACCATGTGCCAAATGCAATAGAATAGCAATCTGAACACATTCGCGCATAAATGAAATGACCACAATTTTCTCCAAAACTATAACAGATGCAAACTTGTCCTGTGTGGTGGAGATGCGATTTGATAAAGTAAGTGGAAATCCAGTAAAAGTTTCATTTGGCTACTTTGCACTCTCGAGATAATCGTCACCATGTGCCAAATGCAATAGAAAAGCAATCTGAACACATTCGCGCATAAATGAAATGACCACAATTTTCTCCAAAACTATAACAGATGCAAACTTGTCCTGTGTGGTGGAGATGAGATTTGATAAAGTAAGTGGAAATCCAGTAAAAGTTTCATTTGGCTACTTTGCACTCTCGAGATAATCGTCACCATGTGCCAAATGCAATAGAATAGCAATCTGAACACATTCGCGCATAAATGAAATGACCACAATTTTCTCCAAAACTACAACAGATGCAAACTTGTCCTGTGTGGTGGAGATGAGATTTGATAAAGTAAGTGGAAATCCAGTAAAAGTTTCATTTGGCTAATTTGCACTCTCGAGATAATCGTCACCATGTGCCAAATGCAATAGAATAGCAATCTGAACACATTCGCGCATAAATGAAATGACCACAATTTTCTCCAAAACTATAACAGATGCAAACTTGTCGTGTGTGGTGGAGATGAGATTTGATAAAGTAAGTGGAAATCCAGTAAAAGTTTCATTTGGCTACTTTGCACTTTCGAGATAATCGTCACCATGTGCCAAATGCAATAGAATAGCAATCTGAACACATTCGCGCATAAATGAAATGACCACAATTTTCTCCAAAACTATAACAGATGCAAACTTGTCCTGTGTGGTGGAGATGAGATTTGATAAAGTGGAAATCCAGTAAAAGTTTCATTTGGCTACTTTGCACTCTCGAGATAATCGTCACCATGTGCCAAATGCAATAGAATAGCAATCTGAACACATTCGCGCATAAATGAAATGACCACAATTGTCTCCAAAACTATAACAGATGCAAACTTGTCCTGTGTGGTGGAGATGAGATTTGATAAAGTAAGTGGAAATCCAGTAAAAGTTTCATTTGGCTACTTTGCACTCTCGAGATAATCGTCACCATGTGCCAAATGCAATAGAATAGCAATCTGAACACATTCGCGCATAAATGAAATGACCACAATTTTCTCCAAAACTACAACAGATGCAAACTTGTCCTGTGTGGTGGAGATGAGATTTGATAAAGTAAGTGGAAATCCAGTAAAAGTTTCATTTGGCTACTTTGCACTCTCGAGATAATCGTCACCATGTGCCAAATGCAATAGAATAGCAATCTGAACACATTCGCGCATAAATGAAATGACCACAATTTTCTACAAAACTATAACAGATGCAAACTTGTCCTGTGTGGTTGAGATGAGATTTGATAAAGTAAGTGGAAATCCAGTAAAAGTTTCATTTGGCTACTTTGCACTCTCGAGATAATCGTCACCATGTGCCAAATGCAATAGAATAGCAATCTGAACACATTCGCGCATAAATGAAATGACCACAATTTTCTCCAAAACTATAACAGATGCAAACTTGTCCTGTGTGGTGGAGATGAGATTTGATAAAGTAAGTGGAAATCCAGTAAAAGTTTCATTTGGCTACTTTGCACTCTCGAGATAATCGTCACCATGTGCCAAATGCAATAGAATAGCAATCTGAACACATTCGCGCATAAATGAAAGGACCACAATTTTCTCCAAAACTACAACAGATGCAAACTTGTCCTGTGTGGTGGAGATGAGATTTGATAAAGTAAGTGGAAATCCAGTAAAAGTTTCATTTGGCTACTTTGCACTCTCGAGATAATCGTCACCATGTGCCAAATGCAATAGAATAGCAATCTGAACACATTCGCGCATAAATGAAATGACCACAATTTTCTCCAAAACTATAACAGATGCAAACTTGTCGTGTGTGGTGGAGATGAGATTTGATAAAGTAAGTGGAAATCCAGTAAAAGTTTCATTTGGCTACTTTGCACTTTCGAGATAATCGTCACCATGTGCCAAATGCAATAAAATAGCAATCTGAACACATTCGCGCATAAATGAAATGACCACAATTTTCTCCAAAACTATAACAGATGCAAACTTGTCCTGTGTGGTGGAGATGAGATTTGATAAAGTGGAAATCCAGTAAAAGTTTCATTTGGCTACTTTGCACTCTCGAGATAATCGTCACCATGTGCCAAATGCAATAGAATAGCAATCTGAACACATTCGCGCATAAATGAAATGACCACAATTGTCTCCAAAACTATAACAGATGCAAACTTGTCCTGTGTGGTGGAGATGAGATTTGATAAAGTAAGTGGAAATCCAGTAAAAGTTTCATTTGGCTACTTTGCACTCTCGAGATAATCGTCACCATGTGCCAAATGCAATAGAATAGCAATCTGAACACATTCGCGCATAAATGAAATGACCACAATTTTCTCCAAAACTATAACAGATGCAAACTTGTCCTGTGTGGTGGAGATGAGATTTGATAAAGTAAGTGGAAATCCAGTAAAAGTTTCATTTGGCTACTTTGCACTCTCGAGATAATCGTCACCATGTGCCAAATGCAATAGAATAGCAATCTGAACACATTCGCGCATAAATGAAATGACCACAATTTTCTCCAAAACTATAACAGATGCAAACTTGTCCTGTGTGGTGGAGATGAGATTTGATAAAGTAAGTGGAAATCCAGTAAAAGTTTCATTTGGCTACTTTGCACTCTCGAGATAATCGTCACCATGTGCCAAATGCAATAGAATAGCAATCTGAACACATTCGCGCATAAATGAAATGACCACAATTTTCTCCAAAACTACAACAGATGCAAACTTGTCCTGTGTGGTGGAGATGAGATTTGATAAAGTAAGTGGAAATCCAGTAAAAGTTTCATTTGGCTACTTTGCACTCTCGAGATAATCGTCACCATGTGCCAAATGCAATAGAATAGCAATCTGAACACATTCGCGCATAAATGAAATGACCACAATTTTCTCCAAAACTATAACAGATGCAAACTTGTCGTGTGTGGTGGAGATGAGATTTGATAAAGTAAGTGGAAATCCAGTAAAAGTTTCATTTGGCTACTTTGCACTTTCGAGATAATCATCACCATGTGCCAAATGCAATAGAATAGCAATCTGAACACATTCGCGCATAAATGAAATGACCACAATTTTCTCCAAAACTATAACAGATGCAAACTTGTCCTGTGTGGTGGAGATGAGATTTGATAAAGTGGAAATCCAGTAAAAGTTTCATTTGGCTACTTTGCACTCTCGAGATAATCGTCACCATGTGCCAAATGCAATAGAATAGCAATCTGAACACATTCGCGCATAAATGAAATGACCACAATTGTCTCCAAAACTATAACAGATGCAAACTTGTCCTGTGTGGTGGAGATGAGATTTGATAAAGTAAGTGGAAATCCAGTAAAAGTTTCATTTGGCTACTTTGCACTCTCGAGATAATCGTCACCATGTGCCAAATGCAATAGAATAGCAATCTGAACACATTCGCGCATAAATGAAATGACCACAATTTTCTCCAAAACTATAACAGATGCAAACTTGTCCTGTGTGGTGGAGATGAGATTTGATAAAGTAAGTGGAAATCCAGTAAAAGTTTCATTTGGCTACTTTGCACTCTCGAGATAATCGTCACCATGTGCCAAATGCAATAGAATAGCAATCTGAACACATTCGCGCATAAATGAAATGGCCACAATTTTCTCCAAAACTATAACAGATGCAAACTTGTCCTGTGTGGTGGAGATGAGATTTGATAAAGTAAGTGGAAATCCAGTAAAAGTTTCATTTGGCTACTTTGCACTCTCGAGATAATCGTCACCATGTGCCAAATGCAATAGAATAGCAATCTGAACACATTCGCGCATAAATGAAATGACCACAATTTTCTCCAAAACTATAACAGATGCAAACTTGTCCTGTGTGGTGGAGATGAGATGTGATAAAGTAAGTGGAAATCCAGTAAAAGTTTCATTTGGCTACTTTGCACTCTCGAGATAATCGTCACCATGTGCCAAATGCAATAGAATAGCAATCTGAACACATTCGCGCATAAATGAAATGACCACAATTTTCTCCAAAACTATAACAGATGCAAACTTGTCCTGTGTGGTGGAGATGAGATTTGATAAAGTAAGTGGAAATCCAGTAAAAGTTTCATTTGGCTACTTTGCACTCTCGAGATAATCGTCACCATGTGCCAAATGCAATAGAATAGCAATCTGAACACATTCGCGCATAAATGAAATGGCCACAATTTTCTCCAAAACTATAACAGATGCAAACTTGTCCTGTGTGGTGGAGATGAGATTTGATAAAGTAAGTGGAAATCCAGTAAAAGTTTCATTTGGCTACTTTGCACTCTCGAGATAATCGTCACCATGTGCCAAATGCAATAGAATAGCAATCTGAACACATTCGCGCATAAATGAAATGACCACAATTTTCTCCAAAACTATAACAGATGCAAACTTGTCCTGTGTGGTGGAGATGAGATTTGATAAAGTAAGTGGAAATCCAGTAAAAGTTTCATTTGGCTACTTTGCACTCTCGAGATAATCGTCACCATGTGCCAAATGCAATAGAATAGCAATCTGAACACATTCGCGCATAAATGAAATGACCACAATTTTCTCCAAAACTATAACAGATGCAAACTTGTCCTGTGTGGTGGAGATGAGATTTGATAAAGTAAGTGGAAATCCAGTAAAAGTTTCATTTGGCTACTTTGCACTCTCGAGATAATCGTCACCATGTGCCAAATGCAATAGAATAGCAATCTGAACACATTCGCGCATAAATGAAATGACCACAATTTTCTCCAAAACTATAACAGATGCAAACTTGTCCTGTGTGGTGGAGATGAGATTTGATAAAGTAAGTGGAACTCCAGTAAAAGTTTCATTTGGCTACTTTGCACTCTCGAGATAGTCACCATGTGCCAAATGCAATAGAATAGCAATCTGAACACATTCGCGCATAAATGAAATGACCACAATTTTCTCCAAAACTATAACAGATGCAAACTTGTCCTGTGTGGTGGAGATGAGATTTGATAAAGTAAGTGGAAATCCAGTAAAAGTTTCATTTGGCTACTTTGCACTCTCGAGATAATCGTCACCATGTGCCAAATGCAATAGAATAGCAATCTGAACACATTCGCGCATAAATGAAATGACCACAATTTTCTCCAAAACTATAACAGATGCAAATTTGTCCTGTGTGGTGGAGATGAGATTTGATAAAGTAAGTGGAAATCCAGTAAAAGTTTCATTTGGCTACTTTGCACTCTCGAGATAATCGTCACCATGTGCCAAATGCAATAGAATAGCAATCTGAACACATTCGCGCATAAATGAAATGACCACAATTTTCTCCAAAACTATAACAGATGCAAACTTGTCCTGTGTGGTGGAGATGAGATTTGATAAAGTAAGTGGAAATCCAGTAAAAGTTTCATTTGGCTACTTTGCACTCTCGAGATAATCGTCACCATGTGCCAAATGCAATAGAAAAGCAATCTGAACACATTCGCGCATAAATGAAATGACCACAATTTTCTCCAAAACTATAACAGATGCAAACTTGTCCTGTGTGGTGGAGATGAGATTTGATAAAGTAAGTGGAAATCCAGTAAAAGTTTCATTTGGCTACTTTGCACTCTCGAGATAATCGTCACCATGTGCCAAATGCAATAGAATAGCAATCTGAACACATTCGCGCATAAATGAAATGACCACAATTTTCTCCAAAACTATAACAGATGCAAACTTGTCCTGTGTGGTGGAGATGAGATTTGATAAAGTAAGTGGAACTCCAGTAAAAGTTTCATTTGGCTACTTTGCACTCTCGAGATAGTCACCATGTGCCAAATGCAATAGAATAGCAATCTGAACACATTCGCGCATAAATGAAATGACCACAATTTTCTCCAAAACTATAACAGATGCAAACTTGTCCTGTGTGGTGGAGATGAGATTTGATAAAGTAAGTGGAAATCCAGTAAAAGTTTCATTTGGCCACTTTGCACTCTCGAGATAATCGTCACCATGTGCCAAATGCAATAGAATAGCAATCTGAACACATTCGCGCATAAATAAAATGACCACAATTTTCTCCAAAACTATAACAGATGCAAATTTGTCCTGTGTGGTGGAGATGAGATTTGATAAAGTAAGTGGAAATCCAGTAAAAGTTTCATTTGGCTACTTTGCACTCTCGAGATAATCGTCACCATGTGCCAAATGCAATAGAATAGCAATCTGAACACATTCGCGCATAAATGAAATGACCACAATTTTCTCCAAAACTATAACAGATGCAAACTTGTCCTGTGTGGTGGAGATGAGATTTGATAAAGTAAGTGGAAATCCAGTAAAAGTTTCATTTGGCTACTTTGCACTCTCGAGATAATCGTCACCATGTGCCAAATGCAATAGAATAGCAATCTGAACACATTCGCGCATAAATGAAATGACCACAATTTTCTCCAAAACTATAACAGATGCAAACTTGTCCTGTGTGGTGGAGATAAGATTTGATAAAGTAAGTGGAAATCCAGTAAAAGTTTCATTTGGCTACTTTGCACTCTCGAGATAATCGTCACCATGTGCCAAATGCAATAGAATAGCAATCTGAACACATTCGCGCATAAATGAAATGACCACAATTTTCTCCAAAACTATAACAGATGCAAACTTGTCCTGTGTGGTGGAGATGAGATTTGATAAAGTAAGTGGAAATCCAGTAAAAGTTTCATTTGGCTACTTTGCACTCTCGAGATAATCGTCACCATGTGCCAAATGCAATAGAATAGCAATCTGAACACATTCGCGCATAAATGAAATGACCACAATTTTCTCCAAAACTATAACAGATGCAAACTTGTCCTGTGTGGTGGAGATGAGATTTGATAAAGTAAGTGGAAATCCAGTAAAAGTTTCATTTGGCTACTTTGCACTCTCGAGATAATCGTCACCATGTGCCAAATGCAATAGAATAGCAATCTGAACACATTCGCGCATAAATGAAATGACCACAATTTTCTCCAAAACTATAACAGATGCAAACTTGTCCTGTGTGGTGGAGATGAGATTTGATAAAATAAGTGGAAATCCAGTAAAAGTTTCATTTGGCTACTTTGCACTCTCGAGATAATCGTCACCATGTGCCAAATGCAATAGAATAGCAATCTGAACACATTCGCGCATAAATGAAATGACCACAATTTTCTCCAAAACTATAACAGATGCAAACTTGTCCTGTGTGGTGGAGATGAGATTTGATAAAGTAAGTGGAAATCCAGTAAAAGTTTCATTTCACTACTTTGCACTCTCGAGATAATCGTCACCATGTGCCAAATGCAATAGAATAGCAATCTGAACACATTCGCGCATAAATGAAATGACCACAATTTTCTCCAAAACTACAACAGATGCAAACTTGTCCTGTGTGGTGGAGATGAGATTTGATAAAGTAAGTGGAAATCCAGTAAAAGTTTCATTTGGCTACTTTGCACTCTCGAGATAATCGTCACCATGTGCCAAATGCAATAGAATAGCAATCTGAACACATTCGCGCATAAATGAAATGACCACAATTTTCTCCAAAACTATAACAGATGCAAACTTGTCGTGTGTGGTGGAGATGAGATTTGATAAAGTAAGTGGAAATCCAGTAAAAGTTTCATTTGGCTACTTTGCACTTTCGAGATAATCGTCACCATGTGCCAAATGCAATAGAATACCAATCTGAACACATTCGCGCATAAATGAAATGACCACAATTTTCTCCAAAACTATAACAGATGCAAACTTGTCCTGTGTGGTGGAGATGAGATTTGATAAAGTGGAAATCCAGTAAAAGTTTCATTTGGCTACTTTGCACTCTCGAGATAATCGTCACCATGTGCCAAATGCAATAGAAAAGCAATCTGAACACATTCGCGCATAAATGAAATGACCACAATTGTCTCCAAAACTATAACAGATGCAAACTTGTCCTGTGTGGTGGAGATGAGATTTGATAAAGTAAGTGGAAATCCAGTAAAAGTTTCATTTGGCTACTTTGCACTCTCGAGATAATCGTCACCATGTGCCAAATGCAATAGATTAGCAATCTGAACACATTCGCGCATAAATGAAATGACCACAATTTTCTCCAAAACTATAACAGATGCAAACTTGTCCTGTGTGGTGGAGATGAGATTTGATAAAGTAAGTGGAAATCCAGTAAAAGTTTCATTTGGCTACTTTGCACTCTCGAGATAATCGTCACCATGTGCCAAATGCAATAGAATAGCAATCTGAACACATTCGCGCATAAATGAAATGGCCACAATTTTCTCCAAAACTATAACAGATGCAAACTTGTCCTGTGTGGTGGAGATGAGATTTGATAAAGTAAGTGGAAATCCAGTAAAAGTTTCATTTGGCTACTTTGCACTCTCGAGATAATCGTCACCATGTGCCAAATGCAATAGAATAGCAATCTGAACACATTCGCGCATAAATGAAATGACCACAATTTTCTCCAAAACTATAACAGATGCAAACTTGTCCTGTGTGGTGGAGATGAGATTTGATAAAGTAAGTGGAAATCCAGTAAAAGTTTCATTTGGCTACTTTGCACTCTCGAGATAATCGTCACCATGTGCCAAATGCAATAGAATAGCAATCTGAACACATTCGCGCATAAATGAAATGACCACAATTTTCTCCAAAACTATAACAGATGCAAACTTGTCCTGTGTGGTGGAGATGAGATTTGATAAAGTAAGTGGAAATCCAGTAAAAGTTTCATTTGGCTACTTTGCACTCTCGAGATAATCGTCACCATGTGCCAAATGCAATAGAATAGCAATCTGAACACATTCGCGCATAAATGAAATGACCACAATTTTCTCCAAAACTATAACAGATGCAAACTTGTCCTGTGTGGTGGAGATGAGATTTGATAAAGTAAGTGGAACTCCAGTAAAAGTTTCATTTGGCTACTTTGCACTCTCGAGATAGTCACCATGTGCCAAATGCAATAGAATAGCAATCTGAACACATTCGCGCATAAATGAAATGACCACAATTTTCTCCAAAACTATAACAGATGCAAACTTGTCCTGTGTGGTGGAGATGAGATTTGATAAAGTGGAAATCCAGTAAAAGTTTCATTTGGCTACTTTGCACTCTCGAGATAATCGTCACCATGTGCCAAATGCAATAGAATAGCAATCTGAACACATTCGCGCATAAATGAAATGACCACAATTTTCTCCAAAACTATAACAGATGCAAATTTGTCCTGTGTGGTGGAGATGAGATTTGATAAAGTAAGTGGAAATCCAGTAAAAGTTTCATTTGGCTACTTTGCACTCTCGAGATAATCGTCACCATGTGCCAAATGCAATAGAATAGCAATCTGAACACATTCGCGCATAAATGAAATGACCACAATTTTCTCCAAAACTATAACAGATGCAAACTTGTCCTGTGTGGTGGAGATAAGATTTGATAAAGTAAGTGGAAATCCAGTAAAAGTTTCATTTGGCTACTTTGCATTCTCGAGATAATCGTCACCATGTGCCAAATGCAATAGAATAGCAATCTGAACACATTCGCGCATAAATGAAATGACCACAATTTTCTCCAAAACTATAACAGATGCAAACTTGTCCTGTGTGGTGGAGATGAGATTTGATAAAGTAAGTGGAAATCCAGTAAAAGTTTCATTTGGCTACTTTGCACTCTCGAGATAATCGTCACCATGTGCCAAATGCAATAGAATAGCAATCTGAACACATTCGCGCATAAATGAAATGACCACAATTTTCTCCAAAACTATAACAGATGCAAACTTGTCCTGTGTGGTGGAGATGAGATTTGATAAAATAAGTGGAAATCCAGTAAAAGTTTCATTTGGCTACTTTGCACTCTCGAGATAATCGTCACCATGTGCCAAATGAAATAGAATAGCAATCTGAACACATTCGCGCATAAATGAAATGACCACAATTTTCTCCAAAACTATAACAGATCCAAACTTGTCCTGTGTGGTGGAGATGAGATTTGATAAAGTAAGTGGAAATCCAGTAAAAGTTTCATTTGGCTACTTTGCACTCTCGAGATAATCGTCACCATGTGCCAAATGCAATAGAATAGCAATCTGAACACATTCGCGCATAAATGAAATGAACACAATTTTCTCCAAAACTATAACAGATGCAAACTTGTCCTGTGTGGTGGAGATGAGATTTGATAAAGTAAGTGGAAATCCAGTAAAAGTTTCATTTGGCTACTTTGCACTCTCGAGATAATCGTCACCATGTGCCAAATGCAATAGAATAGCAATCTGAACACATTCGCGCATAAATGAAATGACCACAATTTTCTCCAAAACTATAACAGATGCAAACTTGTCCTGTGTGGTGGAGATGAGATTTGATAAAGTAAGTGGAAATCCAGTAAAAGTTTCATTTGGCTACTTTGCACTCTCGAGATAATCGTCACCATGTGCCAAATGCAATAGAATAGCAATCTGAACACATTCGCGCATAAATGAAATGACCACAATTTTCTCCAAAACTATAACAGATGCAAACTTGTCCTGTGTGGTGGAGATGAGATTTGATAAAGTAAGTGGAAATCCAGTAAAAGTTTCATTTGGCTACTTTGCACTCTCGAGATAATCGTCACCATGTGCCAAATGCAATAGAATAGCAATCTGAACACATTCGCGCATAAATGAAATGACCACAATTTTCTCCAAAACTATAACAGATGCAAACTTGTCGTGTGTGGTGGAGATGAGATTTGATAAAGTAAGTGGAAATCCAGTAAAAGTTTCATTTGGCTACTTTGCACTCTCAAGATAATCGTCACCATGTGCCAAATGCAATAGAATAGCAATCTGAACACATTCGCGCATAAATGAAATGACCACAATTTTCTCCAAAACTATAACAGATGCAAACTTGTCCTGTGTGGTGGAGATGAGATTTGATAAAGTAAGTGGAAATCCAGTAAAAGTTTCATTTGGCTACTTTGCACTCTCGAGATAATCGTCACCATGTGCCAAATGCAATAGAATAGCAATCTGAACACATTCGCGCATAAATGAAATGACCACAATTTTCTCAAAAACTATAACAGATGCAAACTTGTCCTGTGTGGTGGAGATGAGATTTGATAAAGTAAGTGGAAATCCAGTAAAAGTTTCATTTGGCTACTTTGCACTCTCGAGATAATAATCACCATGTGCCAAATGCAATAGAATAGCAATCTGAACACATTCGCGCATAAATCAAATGACCACAATTTTCTCAAAAACTATAACAGATGCAAACTTGTCCTGTGTGGTGGAGATGAGATGTGATAAAGTAAGTGGAAATCCAGTAAAAGTTTCATTTGGCTACTTTGCACTCTCGAGATAATCGTCACCATGTGCCAAATGCAATAGAATAGCAATCTGAACACATTCGCGCATAAATGAAATGAACACAATTTTCTCCAAAACTATAACAGATGCAAACTTGTCCTGTGTGGTGGAGATGAGATTTGATAAAGTAAGTGGAAATCCAGTAAAAGTTTCATTTGGCTACTTTGCACTCTCGAGATAATCGTCACCATGTGCCAAATGCAATAGAATAGCAATCTGAACACATTCGCGCATAAATGAAATGACCACAATTTTCTCCAAAACTATAACAGATGCAAACTTGTCCTGTGTGGTGGAGATGAGATTTGATAAAGTAAGTGGAAATCCAGTAAAAGTTTCATTTGGCTACTTTGCACTCTCGAGATAATCGTCACCATGTGCCAAATGCAATAGAATAGCAATCTGAACACATTCGCGCATAAATGAAATGACCACAATTTTCTCCAAAACTATAACAGATGCAAACTTGTCCTGTGTGGTGGAGATGAGATTTGATAAAGTAAGTGGAAATCCAGTAAAAGTTTCATTTGGCTACTTTGCACTCTCGAGATAATCGTCACCATGTGCCAAATGCAATAGAATAGCAATCTGAACACATTCGCGCATAAATGAAATGACCACAATTTTCTCCAAAACTATAACAGATGCAAACTTGTCGTGTGTGGTGGAGATGAGATTTGATAAAGTAAGTGGAAATCCAGTAAAAGTTTCATTTGGCTACTTTGCACTCTCAAGATAATCGTCACCATGTGCCAAATGCAATAGAATAGCAATCTGAACACATTCGCGCATAAATGAAATGACCACAATTTTCTCCAAAACTATAACAGATGCAAACTTGTCCTGTGTGGTGGAGATGAGATTTGATAAAGTAAGTGGAAATCCAGTAAAAGTTTCATTTGGCTACTTTGCACTCTCGAGATAATCGTCACCATGTGCCAAATGCAATAGAATAGCAATCTGAACACATTCGCGCATAAATGAAATGACCACAATTTTCTCAAAAACTATAACAGATGCAAACTTGTCCTGTGTGGTGGAGATGAGATTTGATAAAGTAAGTGGAAATCCAGTAAAAGTTTCATTTGGCTACTTTGCACTCTCGAGATAATAATCACCATGTGCCAAATGCAATAGAATAGCAATCTGAACACATTCGCGCATAAATGAAATGACCACAATTTTCTCAAAAACTATAACAGATGCAAACTTGTCCTGTGTGGTGGAGATGAGATGTGATAAAGTAAGTGGAAATCCAGTAAAAGTTTCATTTGGCTACTTTGCACTCTCGAGATAATCGTCACCATGTGCCAAATGCAATAGAATAGCAATCTGAACACATTCGCGCATAAATGAAATGACCACAATTTTCTCCAAAACTATAACAGATGCAAACTTGTCCTGTGTGGTGGAGATGAGATTTGATAAAGTAAGTGGAAATCCAGTAAAAGTTTCATTTGGCTACTTTGCACTCTCGAGATAATCGTCACCATGTGCCAAATGCAATAGAATAGCAATCTGAACACATTCGCGCATAAATGAAATGACCACAATTTTCTCCAAAACTATAACAGATGCAAACTTGTCGTGTGTGGTGGAGATGAGATTTGATAAAGTAAGTGGAAATCCAGTAAAAGTTTCATTTGGCTACTTTGCACTCTCAAGATAATCGTCACCATGTGCCAAATGCAATAGAATAGCAATCTGAACACATTCGCGCATAAATGAAATGACCACAATTTTCTCCAAAACTATAACAGATGCAAACTTGTCCTGTGTGGTGGAGATGAGATTTGATAAAGTAAGTGGAAATCCAGTAAAAGTTTCATTTGGCTACTTTGCACTCTCGAGATAATCGTCACCATGTGCCAAATGCAATAGAATAGCAATCTGAACACATTCGCGCATAAATGAAATGACCACAATTTTCTCAAAAACTATAACAGATGCAAACTTGTCCTGTGTGGTGGAGATGAGATTTGATAAAGTAAGTGGAAATCCAGTAAAAGTTTCATTTGGCTACTTTGCACTCTCGAGATAATAATCACCATGTGCCAAATGCAATAGAATAGCAATCTGAACACATTCGCGCATAAATGAAATGACCACAATTTTCTCAAAAACTATACCAGATGCAAACTTGTCCTGTGTGGTGGAGATGAGATGTGATAAAGTAAGTGGAAATCCAGTAAAAGTTTCATTTGGCTACTTTGCACTCTCGAGATAATCGTCACCATGTGCCAAATGCAATAGAATAGCAATCTGAACACATTCGCGCATAAATGAAATGACCACAATTTTCTCCAAAACTATAACAGATGCAAACTTGTCCTGTGTGGTGGAGATGAGATTTGATAAAGTAAGTGGAAATCCAGTAAAAGTTTCATTTGGCTACTTTCCACTCTCGAGATAATCGTCACCATGTGCCAAATGCAATAGAATAGCAATCTGAACACATTCGCGCATAAATGAAATGACCACAATTTTCTCCAAAACTATAACAGATGCAAACTTGTCCTGTGTGGTGGAGATGAGATTTGATAAAATAAGTGGAAATCCAGTAAACGTTTCATTTGGCTACTTTGCACTCTCGAGATAATCGTCACCATGTGCCAAATGAAATAGAATAGCAATCTGAACACATTCGCGCATAAATGAAATGACCACAATTTTCTCCAAAACTATAACAGATGCAAACTTGTCCTGTGTGGTGGAGATGGGATTTGATAAAGTAAGTGGAAATCCAGTAAAAGTTTCATTTGGCTACTTTGCACTCTCGAGATAATCGTCACCATGTGCCAAATGCAATAGAATAGCAATCTGAACACATTCGCGCATAAATGAAATGAACACAATTTTCTCCAAAACTATAACAGATGCAAACTTGTCCTGTGTGGTGGAGATGAGATTTGATAAAGTAAGTGGAAATCCAGTAAAAGTTTCATTTGGCTACTTTGCACTCTCGAGATAATCGTCACCATGTGCCAAATGCAATAGAATAGCAATCTGAACACATTCGCGCATAAATGAAATGACCACAATTTTCTCCAAAACTATAACAGATGCAAACTTGTCCTGTGTGGTGGAGATGAGATTTGATAAAGTAAGTGGAAATCCAGTAAAAGTTTCATTTGGCTACTTTGCACTCTCGAGATAATCGTCACCATGTGCCAAATGCAATAGAATAGCAATCTAAACACATTCGCGCATAAATAAAATGACCACAATTTTCTCCAAAACTATAACAGATGCAAACTTGTCCTGTGTGGTGGAGATGAGATTTGATAAAGTAAGTGGAAATCCAGTAAAAGTTTCATTTGGCTACTTTGCACTCTCGAGATAATCGTCACCATGTGCCAAATGCAATAGAATAGCAATCTGAACACATTCGCGCATAAATGAAATGACCACAATTTTCTCCAAAACTATAACAGATGCAAACTTGTCCTGTGTGGTGGAGATGAGATTTGATAAAGTAAGTGGAAATCCAGTAAAAGTTTCATTTGGCTACTTTGCACTCTCGAGATAATCGTCACCATGTGCCAAATGCAATAGAATAGCAATCTGAACACATTCGCGCATAAATGAAATGACCACAATTTTCTCCAAAACTATAACAGATGCAAACTGTCCTGTGTGGTGGAGATGAGATTTGATAAAGTAAGTGGAAATCCAGTAAAAGTTTCATTTGGCTACTTTGCACTCTCGAGATAATCGTCACCATGTGCCAAATGCAATAGAATAGCAATCTGAACACATTCGCGCATAAATGAAATGACCACAATTTTCTCCAAAACTATAACAGATGCAAACTTGTCCTGTGTGGTGGAGATGAGATTTGATAAAGTAAGTGGAAATCCAGTAAAAGTTTCATTTGGCTACTTTGCACTCTCGAGATAATCGTCACCATGTGCCAAATGCAATAGAATAGCAATCTGAACACATTCGCGCATAAATGAAATGACCACAATTTTCTCCAAAACTATAACAGATGCAAACTTGTCCTGTGTGGTGGAGATGAGATTTGATAAAGTAAGTGGAAATCCAGTAAAAGTTTCATTTGGCTACTTTGCACTCTCGAGATAATCGTCACCATGTGCCAAATGCAATAGAATAGCAATCTGAACACATTCGCGCATAAATGAAATGACCACAATTTTCTCCAAAACTATAACAGATGCAAACTTGTCCTGTGTGGTGGAGATGAGATTTGATAAAGTAAGTGGAAATCCAGTAAAAGTTTCATTTGGCTACTTTGCACTCTCGAGATAATCGTCACCATGTGCCAAATGCAATAGAATAGCAATCTGAACACATTCGCGCATAAATGAAATGACCACAATTTTCTCCAAAACTATAACAGATGCAAACTTGTCCTGTGTGGTGGAGATGAGATTTGATAAAGTAAGTGGAAATCCAGTAAAAGTTTCATTTGGCTACTTTGCACTCTCGAGATAATCGTCACCATGTGCCAAATGCAATAGAATAGCAATCTGAACACATTCGCGCATAAATGAAATGACCACAATTTTCTCCAAAACTATAACAGATGCAAACTTGTCCTGTGTGGTGGAGATGAGATTTGATAAAGTAAGTGGAAATCCCGTAAAAGTTTCATTTGGCTACTTTGCACTCTCGAGATAATCGTCACCATGTGCCAAATGCAATAGAATAGCAATCTGAACACATTCGCGCATAAATGAAATGACCACAATTTTCTCCAAAACTATAACAGATGCAAACTTGTCCTGTGTGGTGGAGATGAGATTTGATACAGTAAGTGGAAATCCAGTAAAAGTTTCATTTGGCTACTTTGCACTCTCGAGATAATCGTCACCATGTGCCAAATGCAATAGAATAGCAATCTGAACACATTCGCGCATAAATGAAATGACCACAATTTTCTCCAAAACTATAACAGATGCAAACTTGTTCTGTGTGGTGGAGATGAGATTTGATAAAGTAAGTGGAAATGCAGTAAAAGTTTCATTTGGCTACTTTGCACTCTCGAGATACTCGTCACCATGTGCCAAATGCAATAGAATAGCAGTCTGAACACATTCGCGCATAAATGAAATGACCACAATTTTCTCCAAAACTATAACAGATGTAAACTTGTCCTGTGTGGTGGAGATGAGATTTTATAAAGTAAGTGGAAATCCAGTAAAAGTTTCATTTGGCTACTTTGCACTCTCGAGATAATCGTCACCATGTGCCAAATGCAATAGAATAGCAATCTGAACACATTCGCGCATAAATGAAATGACCACAATTTTCTCCAAAACTATAACAGATGCAAGCTTGTCCTGTGTGGTGGAGATGAGATTTGATAAAGTAAGTGGAAATCCAGTAAAAGTTTCATTTGGCTACTTTGCACTCTCGAGATAATCGTCACCATGTGCCAAATGCAATAGAATAGCAATCTGAACACATTCGCGCATAAATGAAATGACCACAATTTTCTCCAAAACTATAACAGATGCAAACTTGTCCTGTGTGGTGGAGATGAGATTTGATAAAGTAAGTGGAAATCCAGTAAAAGTTTCATTTGGCTACTTTGCACTCTCGAGATAATCGTCACCATGTGCCAAATGCAATAGAATAGCAATCTGAACACATTCGCGCATAAATGAAATGACCACAATTTTCTCCAAAACTATAACAGATGCAAACTTGTCCTGTGTGGTGGAGGTGAGATTTGATAAAGTAAGTGGAAATCCAGTAAAAGTTTCATTTGGCTACTTTGCACTCTCGAGATAATCGTCACCATGTGCCAAATGCAATAGAATAGCAATCTGAACACATTCGCGCATAAATGAAATGACCACAATTTTCTCCAAAACTATAACAGATGCAAACTTGTTCTGTGTGGTGGAGATGAGATTTGATAAAGTAAGTGGAAATGCAGTAAAAGTTTCATTTGGCTACTTTGCACTCTCGAGATGCTCGTCACCATGTGCCAAATGCAATAGAATAGCAGTCTGAACACATTCGCGCATAAATGAAATGACCACAATTTTCTCCAAAACTATAACAGATGCAAACTTGTCCTGTGTGGTGGAGATGAGATTTGATAAAGTAAGTGGAAATCCAGTAAAAGTTTCATTTGGCTACTTTGCACTCTCGAGATAATCGTCACCATGTGCCAAATGCAATAGAATAGCAATCTGAACACATTCGCGCATAAATGAAATGACCACAATTTTCTCCAAAACTATAACAGATGCAAACTTGTCCTGTGTGGTGGAGATGAGATTTGATAAAGTAAGTTGAAATCCAGTAAAAGTTTCATTTGGCTACTTTGCACTCTCGAGATAATCGTCACCATGTGCCAAATGCAATAGAAAAGCAATCTGAACACATTCGCGCATAAATGAAATGACCACAATTTTCTCCAAAACTATAACAGATGCAAACTTGTCCTGTGTGGTGGAGATGAGATTTGATAAAGTAAGTGGAAATCCAGTAAAAGTTTCATTTGGCTACTTTGCACTCTCGAGATAATCGTCACCATGTGCAAAATGCAATAGAATAGCAATCTGAACACATTCGCGCATAAATGAAATGGCCACAATTTTCTCCAAAACTATAACAGATGCAAACTTGTCCTGAGTGGTGGAGATGAGATTTGATAAAGTAAGTGGAAATCCAGTAAAAGTTTCATTTGGCTACTTTGCACTCTCGAGATAATCGTCACCATGTGCCAAATGCAATAGAATAGCAATCTGAACACATTCGCGCATAAATGAAATGACCACAATTTTCTCCAAAACTATAACAGATGCAAACTTGTCCTGTGTGGTGGAGATGAGATTTGATAAAGTAAGTGGAAATCCAGTAAAAGTTTCATTTGGCTACTTTGCACTCTCGAGATAATCGTCACCATGTGCCAAATGCAATAGAATAGCAATCTGAACACATTCGCGCATAAATGAAATGACCACAATTTTCTCCAAAACTATAACAGATGCAAACTTGTCCTGTGTGGTGGAGATGAGATTTGATAAAGTAAGTGGAAATCCAGTAAAAGTTTCATTTGGCTACTTTGCACTCTCGAGATAATCGTCACCATGTGCCAAATGCAATAGAATAGCAATCTGAACACATTCGCGCATAAATGAAATGACCACAATTTTCTCCAAAACTATAACAGATGCAAACTTGTCCTGTGTGGTGGAGATGAGATTTGATAAAGTAAGTGGAAATCCAGTAAAAGTTTCATTTGGCTACTTTGCACTCTCGAGATAATCGTCACCATGTGCCAAATGCAATAGAATAGCAATCTAAACACATTCGCGCATAAATAAAATGACCACAATTTTCTCCAAAACTATAACAGATGCAAACTTGTCCTATGTGGTGGAGATGAGATTTGATAAAGTAAGTGGAAATCCAGTAAAAGTTTCATTTGGCTACTTTGCACTCTCGAGATAATCGTCACCATGTGCCAAATGCAATAGAATAGCAATCTGAACACATTCGCGCATAAATGAAATGACCACAATTTTCTCCAAAACTATAACAGATGCAAACTTGTCCTGTGTGGTGGAGATGAGATTTGATAAAGTAAGTGGAAATCCAGTAAAAGTTTCATTTGGCTACTTTGCACTCTCGAGATAATCGTCACCATGTGCCAAATGCAATAGAATAGCAATCTGAACACATTCGCGCATAAATGAAATGACCACAATTTTCTCCAAAACTATAACAGATGCAAACTTGTCCTGTGTGGTGGAGATGAGATTTGATAAAGTAAGTGGAAATCCAGTAAAAGTTTCATTTGGCTACTTTGCACTCTCGAGATAATCGTCACCATGTGCCAAATGCAATAGAATAGCAATCTGAACACATTCGCGCATAAATGAAATGACCACAATTTTCTCCAAAACTATAACAGATGCAAACTTGTCGTGTGTGGTGGAGATGAGATTTGATAAAGTAAGTGGAAATCCAGTAAAAGTTTCATTTGGCTACTTTGCACTCTCAAGATAATCGTCACCATGTGCCAAATGCAATAGAATAGCAATCTGAACACATTCGCGCATAAATGAAATGACCACAATTTTCTCCAAAACTATAACAGATGCAAACTTGTCCTGTGTGGTGGAGATGAGATTTGATAAAGTAAGTGGAAATCCAGTAAAAGTTTCATTTGGCTACTTTGCACTCTCGAGATAATCGTCACCATGTGCCAAATGCAATAGAATAGCAATCTGAACACATTCGCGCATAAATGAAATGACCACAATTTTCTCAAAAACTATAACAGATGCAAACTTGTCCTGTGTGGTGGAGATGAGATTTGATAAAGTAAGTGGAAATCCAGTAAAAGTTTCATTTGGCTACTTTGCACTCTCGAGATAATAATCACCATGTGCCAAATGCAATAGAATAGCAATCTGAACACATTCGCGCATAAATGAAATGACCACAATTTTCTCAAAAACTATAACAGATGCAAACTTGTCCTGTGTGGTGGAGATGAGATGTGATAAAGTAAGTGGAAATCCAGTAAAAGTTTCATTTGGCTACTTTGCACTCTCGAGATAATCGTCACCATGTGCCAAATGCAATAGAATAGCAATCTGAACACATTCGCGCATAAATGAAATGACCACAATTTTCTCCAAAACTATAACAGATGCAAACTTGTCCTGTGTGGTGGAGATGAGATTTGATAAAGTAAGTGGAAATCCAGTAAAAGTTTCATTTGGCTACTTTGCACTCTCGAGATAATCGTCACCATGTGCCAAATGCAATAGAATAGCAATCTGAACACATTCGCGCATAAATGAAATGACCACAATTTTCTCCAAAACTATAACAGATGCAAACTTGTCGTGTGTGGTGGAGATGAGATTTGATAAAGTAAGTGGAAATCCAGTAAAAGTTTCATTTGGCTACTTTGCACTCTCAAGATAATCGTCACCATGTGCCAAATGCAATAGAATAGCAATCTGAACACATTCGCGCATAAATGAAATGACCACAATTTTCTCCAAAACTATAACAGATGCAAACTTGTCCTGTGTGGTGGAGATGAGATTTGATAAAGTAAGTGGAAATCCAGTAAAAGTTTCATTTGGCTACTTTGCACTCTCGAGATAATCGTCACCATGTGCCAAATGCAATAGAATAGCAATCTGAACACATTCGCGCATAAATGAAATGACCACAATTTTCTCAAAAACTATAACAGATGCAAACTTGTCCTGTGTGGTGGAGATGAGATTTGATAAAGTAAGTGGAAATCCAGTAAAAGTTTCATTTGGCTACTTTGCACTCTCGAGATAATAATCACCATGTGCCAAATGCAATAGAATAGCAATCTGAACACATTCGCGCATAAATGAAATGACCACAATTTTCTCAAAAACTATAACAGATGCAAACTTGTCCTGTGTGGTGGAGATGAGATGTGATAAAGTAAGTGGAAATCCAGTAAAAGTTTCATTTGGCTACTTTGCACTCTCGAGATAATCGTCACCATGTGCCAAATGCAATAGAATAGCAATCTGAACACATTCGCGCATAAATGAAATGACCACAATTTTCTCCAAAACTATAACAGATGCAAACTTGTCCTGTGTGGTGGAGATGAGATTTGATAAAGTAAGTGGAAATCCAGTAAAAGTTTCATTTGGCTACTTTCCACTCTCGAGATAATCGTCACCATGTGCCAAATGCAATAGAATAGCAATCTGAACACATTCGCGCATAAATGAAATGACCACAATTTTCTCCAAAACTATAACAGATGCAAACTTGTCCTGTGTGGTGGAGATGAGATTTGATAAAATAAGTGGAAATCCAGTAAAAGTTTCATTTGGCTACTTTGCACTCTCGAGATAATCGTCACCATGTGCCAAATGAAATAGAATAGCAATCTGAACACATTCGCGCATAAATGAAATGACCACAATTTTCTCCAAAACTATAACAGATGCAAACTTGTCCTGTGTGGTGGAGATGGGATTTGATAAAGTAAGTGGAAATCCAGTAAAAGTTTCATTTGGCTACTTTGCACTCTCGAGATAATCGTCACCATGTGCCAAATGCAATAGAATAGCAATCTGAACACATTCGCGCATAAATGAAATGAACACAATTTTCTCCAAAACTATAACAGATGCAAACTTGTCCTGTGTGGTGGAGATGAGATTTGATAAAGTAAGTGGAAATCCAGTAAAAGTTTCATTTGGCTACTTTGCACTCTCGAGATAATCGTCACCATGTGCCAAATGCAATAGAATAGCAATCTGAACACATTCGCGCATAAATGAAATGACCACAATTTTCTCCAAAACTATAACAGATGCAAACTTGTCCTGTGTGGTGGAGATGAGATTTGATAAAGTAAGTGGAAATCCAGTAAAAGTTTCATTTGGCTACTTTGCACTCTCGAGATAATCGTCACCATGTGCCAAATGCAATAGAATAGCAATCTAAACACATTCGCGCATAAATAAAATGACCACAATTTTCTCCAAAACTATAACAGATGCAAACTTGTCCTGTGTGGTGGAGATGAGATTTGATAAAGTAAGTGGAAATCCAGTAAAAGTTTCATTTGGCTACTTTGCACTCTCGAGATAATCGTCACCATGTGCCAAATGCAATAGAATAGCAATCTGAACACATTCGCGCATAAATGAAATGACCACAATTTTCTCCAAAACTATAACAGATGCAAACTTGTCCTGTGTGGTGGAGATGAGATTTGATAAAGTAAGTGGAAATCCAGTAAAAGTTTCATTTGGCTACTTTGCACTCTCGAGATAATCGTCACCATGTGCCAAATGCAATAGAATAGCAATCTGAACACATTCGCGCATAAATGAAATGACCACAATTTTCTCCAAAACTATAACAGATGCAAACTGTCCTGTGTGGTGGATATGAGATTTGATAAAGTAAGTGGAAATCCAGTAAAAGTTTCATTTGGCTACTTTGCACTCTCGAGATAATCGTCACCATGTGCCAAATGCAATAGAATAGCAATCTGAACACATTCGCGCATAAATGAAATGACCACAATTTTCTCCAAAACTATAACAGATGCAAACTTGTCCTGTGTGGTGGAGATGAGATTTGATAAAGTAAGTGGAAATCCAGTAAAAGTTTCATTTGGCTACTTTGCACTCTCGAGATAATCGTCACCATGTGCCAAATGCAATAGAATAGCAATCTGAACACATTCGCGCATAAATGAAATGACCACAATTTTCTCCAAAACTATAACAGATGCAAACTTGTCCTGTGTGGTGGAGATGAGATTTGATAAAGTAAGTGGAAATCCCGTAAAAGTTTCATTTGGCTACTTTGCACTCTCGAGATAATCGTCACCATGTGCCAAATGCAATAGAATAGCAATCTGAACACATTCGCGCATAAATGAAATGACCACAATTTTCTCCAAAACTATAACAGATGCAAACTTGTCCTGTGTGGTGGAGATGAGATTTGATACAGTAAGTGGAAATCCAGTAAAAGTTTCATTTGGCTACTTTGCACTCTCGAGATAATCGTCACCATGTGCCAAATGCAATAGAATAGCAATCTGAACACATTCGCGCATAAATGAAATGACCACAATTTTCTCCAAAACTATAACAGATGCAAACTTGTCCTGTGTGGTGGAGGTGAGATTTGATAAAGTAAGTGGAAATCCAGTAAAAGTTTCATTTGGCTACTTTGCACTCTCGAGATAATCGTCACCATGTGCCAAATGCAATAGAATAGCAATCTGAACACATTCGCGCATAAATGAAATGACCACAATTTTCTCCAAAACTATAACAGATGCAAACTTGTTCTGTGTGGTGGAGATGAGATTTGATAAAGTAAGTGGAAATGCAGTAAAAGTTTCATTTGGCTACTTTGCACTCTCGAGATACTCGTCACCATGTGCCAAATGCAATAGAATAGCAGTCTGAACACATTCGCGCATAAATGAAATGACCACAATTTTCTCCAAAACTATAACAGATGTAAACTTGTCCTGTGTGGTGGAGATGAGATTTTATAAAGTAAGTGGAAATCCAGTAAAAGTTTCATTTGGCTACTTTGCACTCTCGAGATAATCGTCACCATGTGCCAAATGCAATAGAATAGCAATCTGAACACATTCGCGCATAAATGAAATGACCACAATTTTCTCCAAAACTATAACAGATGCAAGCTTGTCCTGTGTGGTGGAGATGAGATTTGATAAAGTAAGTGGAAATCCAGTAAAAGTTTCATTTGGCTACTTTGCACTCTCGAGATAATCGTCACCATGTGCCAAATGCAATAGAATAGCAATCTGAACACATTCGCGCATAAATGAAATGACCACAATTTTCTCCAAAACTATAACAGATGCAAACTTGTCCTGTGTGGTGGAGATGAGATTTGATAAAGTAAGTGGAAATCCAGTAAAAGTTTCATTTGGCTACTTTGCACTCTCGAGATAATCGTCACCATGTGCCAAATGCAATAGAATAGCAATCTGAACACATTCGCGCATAAATGAAATGACCACAATTTTCTCCAAAACTATAACAGATGCAAACTTGTCCTGTGTGGTGGAGGTGAGATTTGATAAAGTAAGTGGAAATCCAGTAAAAGTTTCATTTGGCTACTTTGCACTCTCGAGATAATCGTCACCATGTGCCAAATGCAATAGAATAGCAATCTGAACACATTCGCGCATAAATGAAATGACCACAATTTTCTCCAAAACTATAACAGATGCAAACTTGTTCTGTGTGGTGGAGATGAGATTTGATAAAGTGGAAATGCAGTAAAAGTTTCATTTGGCTACTTTGCACTCTCGAGATGCTCGTCACCATGTGCCAAATGCAATAGAATAGCAGTCTGAACACATTCGCGCATAAATGAAATGACCACAATTTTCTCCAAAACTATAACAGATGCAAACTTGTCCTGTGTGGTGGAGATGAGATTTGATAAAGTAAGTGGAAATCCAGTAAAAGTTTCATTTGGCTACTTTGCACTCTCGAGATAATCGTCACCATGTGCCAAATGCAATAGAATAGCAATCTGAACACATTCGCGCATAAATGAAATGACCACAATTTTCTCCAAAACTATAACAGATGCAAACTTGTCCTGTGTGGTGGAGATGAGATTTGATAAAGTAAGTTGAAATCCAGTAAAAGTTTCATTTGGCTACTTTGCACTCTCGAGATAATCGTCACCATGTGCCAAATGCAATAGAAAAGCAATCTGAACACATTCGCGCATAAATGAAATGACCACAATTTTCTCCAAAACTATAACAGATGCAAACTTGTCCTGTGTGGTGGAGATGAGATTTGATAAAGTAAGTGGAAATCCAGTAAAAGTTTCATTTGGCTACTTTGCACTCTCGAGATAATCGTCACCATGTGCAAAATGCAATAGAATAGCAATCTGAACACATTCGCGCATAAATGAAATGGCCACAATTTTCTCCAAAACTATAACAGATGCAAACTTGTCCTGAGTGGTGGAGATGAGATTTGATAAAGTAAGTGGAAATCCAGTAAAAGTTTCATTTGGCTACTTTGCACTCTCGAGATAATCGTCACCATGTGCCAAATGCAATAGAATAGCAATCTGAACACATTCGCGCATAAATGAAATGACCACAATTTTCTCCAAAACTATAACAGATGCAAACTTGTCCTGTGTGGTGGAGATGAGATTTGATAAAGTAAGTGGAAATCCAGTAAAAGTTTCATTTGGCTACTTTGCACTCTCGAGATAATCGTCACCATGTGCCAAATGCAATAGAATAGCAATCTGAACACATTCGCGCATAAATGAAATGACCACAATTTTCTCCAAAACTATAACAGATGCAAACTTGTCCTGTGTGGTGGAGATGAGATTTGATAAAGTAAGTGGAAATCCAGTAAAAGTTTCATTTGGCTACTTTGCACTCTCGAGATAATCGTCACCATGTGCCAAATGCAATAGAATAGCAATCTGAACACATTCGCGCATAAATGAAATGACCACAATTTTCTCCAAAACTATAACAGATGCAAACTTGTCCTGTGTGGTGGAGATGAGATTTGATAAAGTAAGTGGAAATCCAGTAAAAGTTTCATTTGGCTACTTTGCACTCTCGAGATAATCGTCACCATGTGCCAAATGCAATAGAATAGCAATCTAAACACATTCGCGCATAAATAAAATGACCACAATTTTCTCCAAAACTATAACAGATGCAAACTTGTCCTGTGTGGTGGAGATGAGATTTGATAAAGTAAGTGGAAATCCAGTAAAAGTTTCATTTGGCTACTTTGCACTCTCGAGATAATCGTCACCATGTGCCAAATGCAATAGAATAGCAATCTGAACACATTCGCGCATAAATGAAATGACCACAATTTTCTCCAAAACTATAACAGATACAAACTTGTCCTGTGTGGTGGAGATGAGATTTGATAAAGTAAGTGGAAATCCAGTAAAAGTTTCATTTGGCTACTTTGCACTCTCGAGATAATCGTCACCATGTGCCAAATGCAATAGAATAGCAATCTGAACACATTCGCGCATAAATGAAATGACCACAATTTTCTCCAAAACTATAACAGATGCAAACTTGTCCTGTGTGGTGGAGATGAGTTTTGATAAAGTAAGTGGAAATCCAGTAAAAGTTTCATTTGGCTACTTTGCACTCTCGAGATAATCGTCACCATGTGCCAAATGCAATAGAATAGCAATCTGAACACATTCGCGCATAAATGAAATGACCACAATTTTCTCCAAAACTATAACAGATACAAACTTGTCCTGTGTGGTGGAGATGAGATTTGATAAAGTAAGTGGAAATCCAGTAAAAGTTTCATTTGGCTACTTTGCACTCTCGAGATAATCGTCACCATGTGCCAAATGCAATAGAATAGCAATCTGAACACATTCGCGCATAAATGAAATGACCACAATTTTCTCCAAAACTATAACAGATGCAAACTTGTCCTGTGTGGTGGAGATGAGTTTTGATAAAGTAAGTGGAAATCCAGTAAAAGTTTCATTTGGCTACTTTGCACTCTCGAGATAATCGTCACCATGTGCCAAATGCAATAGAATAGCAATCTGAACACATTCGCGCATAAATGAAATTACCACAATTTTCTCCAAAACTATAACAGATGCAAACTTGTCCTGTGTGGTGGAGATGAGATTTGATAAAGTAAGTGGAAATCCAGTAAAAGTTTCATTTGGCTATTTTGCACTCTCGAGATAATCGTCACCATGTGCCAAATGCAATAGAATAGCAATCTGAACACATTCGCGCATAAATGAAATGACCACAATTTTCTCCAAAACTATAACAGATGCAAACTTGTCCTGTGTGGTGGAGATGAGATTTGATAAAATAAGTGGAAATCCAGTAAAAGTTTCATTTGGCTACTTTGCACTCTCGAGATAATCATCACCATGTGCCAAATGCAATAGAATAGCAATCTGAACACATTCGCGCATAAATGAAATGACCACAATTTTCTCCAAAACTATAACAGATGCAAACTTGTCCTGTGTGGTGGAGATGAGATTTGATAAAGTAAGTGGAAATCCAGTAAAAGTTTCATTTGGCTACTTTGCACTCTCGAGATAATCGTCACCATGTGCCAAATGCAATAGAATAGCAATCTGAACACATTCGCGCATAAATGAAATGACCACAATTTTCTCCAAAACTATAACAGATGCAAACTTGTCCTGTGTGGTGGAGATGAGATTTGATAAAGTTAGTAGAAATCCAGTAAAAGTTTCATTTGGCTATTTTGCACTCTCGAGATAATCGTCACCATGTGCCAAATGCAATAGAATAGCAATCTGAACACATTCGCGCATAAATGAAATGACCACAATTTTCTCCAAAACTATAACAGATGCAAACTTGTCCTGTGTGGTGGAGATGAGATTTGATAAAATAAGTGGAAATCCAGTAAAAGTTTCATTTGGCTACTTTGCACTCTCGAGATAATCGTCACCATGTGCCAAATGAAATAGAATAGCAATCTGAACACATTCGCGCATAAATGAAATGACCACAATTTTCTCCAAAACTATAACAGATGCAAACTTGTCCTGTGTGGTGGAGATGAGATTTGATAAAGTAAGTGGAAATCCAGTAAAAGTTTCATTTGGCTACTTTGCACTCTCGAGATAATCATCACCATGTGCCAAATGCAATAGAATAGCAATCTGAACACATTCGCGCATAAATGAAATGACCACAATTTTCTCCAAAACTATAACAGATGCAAACTTGTCCTGTGTGGTGGAGATGAGATTTGATAAAGTAAGTGGAAATCCAGTAAAAGTTTCATTTGGCTATTTTGCACTCTCGAGATAATCGTCACCATGTGCCAAATGCAATAGAATAGCAATCTGAACACATTCGCGCATAAATGAAATGACCACAATTTTCTCCAAAACTATAACAGATGCAAACTTGTCCTGTGTGGTGGAGATGAGATTTGATAAAGTAAGTGGAAATCCAGTAAAAGTTTCATTTGGCTACTTTGCACTCTCGAGATAATCGTCACCATGTGCCAAATGCAATATAAAAGCAATCTGAACACATTCGCGCATAAATGAAATTACCACAATTTTCTCCAAAACTATAACAGATGCAAACTTGTCCTGTGTGGTGGAGATGAGATTTGATAAAGTAAGTGGAAATCCAGTAAAAGTTTCATTTGGCTACTTTGCACTCTCGAGATAATCGTCACCATGTGCCAAATGCAATATAAAAGCAATCTGAACACATTCGCGCATAAATGAAATGACCACAATTTTCTCCAAAACTATAACAGATGCAAACTTGTCCTGTGTGGTGGAGATGAGATTTGATAAAGTAAGTGGAAATCCAGTAAAAGTTTCATTTGGCTACTTTGCACTCTCGAGATAATCGTCACCATGTGCCAAATGCAATATAAAAGCAATCTGAACACATTCGCGCATAAATGAAATGACCACAATTTTCTCCAAAACTATAAAAGATGCAAACTTGTCCTGTGTGGTGGAGATGAGATTTGATAAAGTAAGTGGAAATCCAGTAAAAGTTTCATTTGGCTACTTTGCACTCTCGAGATAATCGTCACCATGTGCCAAATGCAATAGAATAGCAATCTGAACACATTCGCGCATAAATGAAATGACCACAATGTTCTCCAAAACTATAACAGATGCAAACTTGTCCTGTGTGGTGGAGATGAGATTTGATAAAGTAAGTGGAAATCCAGTAAAAGTTTCATTTGGCTACTTTGCACTCTCGAGATAATCGTCACCATGTGCCAAATGCAATAGAATAGCAATCTGAACACATTCGCGCATAAATGAAATGACTACAATTTTCTCCAAAACTATAACAGATGCAAACTTGTCCTGTGTGGTGGAGATGAGTTTTGATAAAGTAAGTGGAAATCCAGTAAAAGTTTCATTTGGCTACTTTGCACTCTCGAGATAATCGTCACCATGTGCCAAATGCAATAGAATAGCAATCTGAACACATTCGCGCATAAATGAAATGACCACAATTTTCTCCAAAACTATAACAGATGCAAACTTGTCGTGTGTGGTGGAGATGAGATTTGATAAAGTAAGTGGAAATCCAGTAAAAGTTTCATTTGGCTACTTTGCACTCTCGAGATAATCGTCACCATGTGCCAAATGCAATAGAAAAGCAATCTGAACACATTCGCGCATAAATGAAATGACCACAATTTTCTCCAAAACTATAACAGATGCAAACTTGTCCTGTGTGGTGGAGATGAGATTTGATAAAGTAAGTGGAAATCCAGTAAAAGTTTCATTTGGCTACTTTGCACTCTCGAGATAATCGTCACCATGTGCAAAATGCAATAGAATAGCAATCTGAACACATTCGCGCATAAATGAAATGGCCACAATTTTCTCCAAAACTATAACAGATGCAAACTTGTCCTGTGTGGTGGAGATGAGATTTGATAAAGTAAGTGGAAATCCAGTAAAAGTTTCATTTGGCTACTTTGCACTCTCGAGATAATCGTCACCATGTGCCAAATGCAATAGAATAGCAATCTGAACACATTCGCGCATAAATGAAATTACCACAATTTTCTCCAAAACTATAACAGATGCAAACTTGTCCTGTGTGGTGGAGATGAGATTTAATAAAGTAAGTGGAAATCCAGTAAAAGTTTCATTTGGCTACTTTGCACTCTCGAGATAATCGTCACCATGTGCCAAATGCAATAGAATAGCAATCTAAACACATTCGCGCATAAATGAAATGACCACAATTTTCTCCAAAACTATAACAGATGCAAACTTGTCCTGTGTGGTGGAGATGAGATTTGATAAAGTAAGTGGAAATCCAGTAAAAGTTTCATTTGGCTACTTTGCACTCTCGAGATAATCGTCACCATGTGCCAAATGCAATAGAATAGCAATCTGAACACATTCGCGCATAAATGAAATGACCACAATTTTCTCCAAAACTATAACAGATGCAAACTTGTCCTGTGTGGTGGAGATGAGATTTGATAAAGTAAGTGGAAATCCAGTAAAAGTTTCATTTGGCTACTTTGCACTCTCGAGATAATCGTCACCATGTGCCAAATGCAATAGAATAGCAATCTGAACACATTCGCGCATAAATGAAATGACCACAATTTTCTCCAAAACTATAACAGATGCAAACTTGTCCTGTGTGGTGGAGATGAGATTTGATAAAGTAAGTGGAAATCCAGTAAAAGTTTCATTTGGCTACTTTGCACTCTCGAGATAATCGTCACCATGTGCCAAATGCAATAGAATAGCAATCTGAACACATTCGCGCATAAATGAAATGACCACAATTTTCTCCAAAAGTATAACAGATGCAAACTTGTCCTGTGTGGTGGAGATGAGATTTGATAAAGTAAGTGGAAATCCAGTAAAAGTTTCATTTGGCTACTTTGCACTCTCGAGATAATCGTCACCATGTGCCAAATGCAATAGAATAGCAATCTAAACACATTCGCGCATAAATAAAATGACCACAATTTTCTCCAAAACTATAACAGATGCAAACTTGTCCTATGTGGTGGAGATGAGATTTGATAAAGTAAGTGGAAATCCAGTAAAAGTTTCATTTGGCTACTTTGCACTCTCGAGATAATCGTCACCATGTGCCAAATGCAATAGAATAGCAATCTGAACACATTCGCGCATAAATGAAATGACCACAATTTTCTCCAAAACTATAACAGATACAAACTTGTCCTGTGTGGTGGAGATGAGATTTGATAAAGTAAGTGGAAATCCAGTAAAAGTTTCATTTGGCTACTTTGCACTCTCGAGATAATCGTCACCATGTGCCAAATGCAATAGAATAGCAATCTGAACACATTCGCGCATAAATGAAATGACCACAATTTTCTCCAAAACTATAACAGATGCAAACTTGTCCTGTGTGGTGGAGATGAGATTTGATAAAGTAAGTGGAAATCCAGTAAAAGTTTCATTTGGCTATTTTGCACTCTCGAGATAATCGTCACCATGTGCCAAATGCAATAGAATAGCAATCTGAACACATTCGCGCATAAATGAAATGACCACAATTTTCTCCAAAACTATAACAGATGCAAACTTGTCCTGTGTGGTGGAGATGAGATTTGATAAAGTAAGTGGAAATCCAGTAAAAGTTTCATTTGGTTACTTTGCACTCTCGAGATAATCGTCACCATGTGCCAAATGCAATAGAATAGCAATCTGAAAACATTCGCGCATAAATGAAATGACCACAATTTTCTCCAAAACTATAACAGATGCAAACTTGTCCTGTGTGGTGGAGATGAGATTTGATAAAATAAGTGGAAATCCAGTAAAAGTTTCATTTGGCTACTTTGCACTCTCGAGAAAATCGTCACCATGTGCCAAATGCAATAGAATAGCAATCTGAACACATTCGCGCATAAATGAAATGACCACAATTTTCTCCAAAACTATAACAGATGCAAACTTGTCCTATGTGGTGGAGATGAGATTTGATAAAGTAAGTGGAAATCCAGTAAAAGTTTCATTTGGCTACTTTGCACTCTCGAGATAATCGTCACCATGTGCCAAATGCAATATAAAAGCAATCTGAACACATTCGCGCATAAATGAAATTACCACAATTTTCTCCAAAACTATAACAGATGCAAACTTGTCCTGTGTGGTGGAGATGAGATTTGATAAAGTAAGTGGAAATCCAGTAAAAGTTTCATTTGGCTACTTTGCACTCTCGAGATAATCGTCACCATGTGCCAAATGCAATATAAAAGCAATCTGAACACATTCGCGCATAAATGAAATGACCACAATTTTCTCCAAAACTATAACAGATGCAAACTTGTCCTATGTGGTGGAGATGAGATTTGATAAAGTAAGTGGAAATCCAGTAAAAGTTTCATTTGGCTACTTTGCACTCTCGAGATAATCGTCACCATGTGCCAAATGCAATATAAAAGCAATCTGAACACATTCGCGCATAAATGAAATTACCACAATTTTCTCCAAAACTATAACAGATGCAAACTTGTCCTGTGTGGTGGAGATGAGATTTGATAAAGTAAGTGGAAATCCAGTAAAAGTTTCATTTGGCTACTTTGCACTCTCGAGATAATCGTCACCATGTGCCAAATGCAATATAAAAGCAATCTGAACACATTCGCGCATAAATGAAATGACCACAATTTTCTCCAAAACTATAACAGATGCAAACTTGTCCTGTGTGGTGGAGATGAGATTTGATAAAGTAAGTGGAAATCCAGTAAAAGTTTCATTTGGCTACTTTGCACTCTCGAGATAATCGTCACCATGTGCCAAATGCAATATAAAAGCAATCTGAACACATTCGCGCATAAATGAAATGACCACAATTTTCTCCAAAACTATAACAGATGCAAACTTGTCCTGTGTGGTGGAGATGAGATTTGATAAAGTAAGTGGAAATCCAGTAAAAGTTTCATTTGGCTACTTTGCACTCTCGAGATAATCGTCACCATGTGCCAAATGCAATATAAAAGCAATCTGAACACATTCGCGCATAAATGAAATGACCACAATTTTCTCCAAAACTATAAAAGATGCAAACTTGTCCTGTGTGGTGGAGATGAGATTTGATAAAGTAAGTGGAAATCCAGTAAAAGTTTCATTTGGCTACTTTGCACTCTCGAGATAATCGTCACCATGTGCCAAATGCAATAGAATAGCAATCTGAACACATTCGCGCATAAATGAAATGACCACAATGTTCTCCAAAACTATAACAGATGCAAACTTGTCCTGTGTGGTGGAGATGAGATTTGATAAAGTAAGTGGAAATCCAGTAAAAGTTTCATTTGGCTACTTTGCACTCTCGAGATAATCGTCACCATGTGCCAAATGCAATAGAATAGCAATCTGAACACATTCGCGCATAAATGAAATGACTACAATTTTCTCCAAAACTATAACAGATGCAAACTTGTCCTGTGTGGTGGAGATGAGTTTTGATAAAGTAAGTGGAAATCCAGTAAAAGTTTCATTTGGCTACTTTGCACTCTCGAGATAATCGTCACCATGTGCCAAATGCAATAGAATAGCAATCTGAACACATTCGCGCATAAATGAAATGACCACAATTTTCTCCAAAACTATAACAGATGCAAACTTGTCCTGTGTGGTGGAGATGAGATTTGATAAAGTACGTGGAAATCCAGTAAAAGTTTCATTTGGCTACTTTGCACTCTCGAGATAATCGTCACCATGTGCCAAATGCAATAGAATAGCAATCTGAACACATTCGCGCATAAATGAAATGACCACAATTTTCTCCAAAACTATAACAGATGCAAACTTGTCCTGTGTGGTGGAGATGAGATTTGATAAAGTAAGTGGAAATCCAGTAAAAGTTTCATTTGGCTACTTTGCACTCTCGAGATAATTGTCACCATGTGCCAAATGCAATAGAATAGCAATCTGAACACATTCGCGCATAAATGAAATGACCACAATTTTCTCCAAAACTATAACAGATGCAAACTTGTCCTGTGTGGTGGAGATGAGATTTGATAAAGTAAATGGAAATCCAGTAAAAGTTTCATTTGGCTACTTTGCACTCTCGAGATAATCGTCACCATGTGCCAAATGCAATAGAATAGCAATCTAAACACATTCGCGCATAAATGAAATGACCACAATTTTCTCCAAAACTATAACAGATGCAAACTTGTCCTGTGTGGTGGAGATGAGATTTGATAAAGTAAGTGGAAATCCAGTAAAAGTTTCATTTGGCTACTTTGCACTCTCGAGATAATCGTCACCATGTGCCAAATGCAATATAAAAGCAATCTGAACACATTCGCGCATAAATGAAATGACCACAATTTTCTCCAAAACTATAACAGATGCAAACTTGTCCTGTGTGGTGGAGATGAGATTTGATAAAGTAAGTGGAAATCCAGTAAAAGTTTCATTTGGCTACTTTGCACTCTCGAGATAATCGTCACCATGTGCCAAATGCAATATAAAAGCAATCTGAACACATTCGCGCATAAATGAAATGACCACAATGTTCTCCAAAACTATAACAGATGCAAACTTGTCCTGTGTGGTGGAGATGAGATTTGATAAAGTAAGTGGAAATCCAGTAAAAGTTTCATTTGGCTACTTTGCACTCTCGAGATAATCGTCACCATGTGCCAAATGCAATAGAATAGCAATCTGAACACATTCGCGCATAAATGAAATGACTACAATTTTCTCCAAAACTATAACAGATGCAAACTTGTCCTGTGTGGTGGAGATGAGTTTTGATAAAGTAAGTGGAAATCCAGTAAAAGTTTCATTTGGCTACTTTGCACTCTCGAGATAATCGTCACCATGTGCCAAATGCAATAGAATAGCAATCTGAACACATTCGCGCATAAATGAAATGACCACAATTTTCTCCAAAACTATAACAGATGCAAACTTGGCGTGTGTGGTGGAGATGAGATTTGATAAAGTAAGTGGAAATCCAGTAAAAGTTTCATTTGGCTACTTTGCACTCTCGAGATAATCGTCACCATGTGCCAAATGCAATAGAAAAGCAATCTGAACACATTCGCGCATAAATGAAATGACCACAATTTTCTCCAAAACTATAACAGATGCAAACTTGTCCTGTGTGGTGGAGATGAGATTTGATAAAGTAAGTGGAAATCCAGTAAAAGTTTCATTTGGCTACTTTGCACTCTCGAGATAATCGTCACCATGTGCCAAATGCAATAGAATAGCAATCTGAACACATTTGCGCATAAATGAAATGACCACAATTTTCTCCAAAACTATAACAGATGCAAACTTGTCCTGTGTGGTGGAGATGAGATTTGATAAAGTAAGTGGAAATCCAGTAAAAGTTTCATTTGGCTACTTTGCACTCTCGAGATAATCGTCACCATGTGCCAAATGCAATAGAATAGCAATCTGAACACATTCGCGCATAAATGAAATGACCACAATTTTCTCCAAAACTATAACAGATGCAAACTTGTCCTGTGTGGTGGAGATGAGATTTGATAAAGTAAGTGGAAATCCAGTAAAAGTTTCATTTGGCTACTTTGCACTCTCGAGATAATTGTCACCATGTGCCAAATGCAATAGAATAGCAATCTGAACACATTCGCGCATAAATGAAATGACCACAATTTTCTCCAAAACTATAACAGATGCAAACTTGTCCTGTGTGGTGGAGATGAGATTTGATAAAGTAAGTGGAAATCCAGTAAAAGTTTCATTTGGCTACTTTGCACTCTCGAGATAATCGTCACCATGTGCCAAATGCAATATAAAAGCAATCTGAACACATTCGCGCATAAATGAAATGACCACAATTTTCTCCAAAACTATAACAGATGCAAACTTGTCCTGTGTGGTGGAGATGAGATTTGATAAAGTAAGTGGAAATCCAGTAAAAGTTTCATTTGGCTACTTTGCACTCTCGAGATAATCGTCACCATGTGCCAAATGCAATATAAAAGCAATCTGAACACATTCGCGCATAAATGAAATGACCACAATTTTCTCCAAAACTATAAAAGATGCAAACTTGTCCTGTGTGGTGGAGATGAGATTTGATAAAGTAAGTGGAAATCCAGTAAAAGTTTCATTTGGCTACTTTGCACTCTCGAGATAATCGTCACCATGTGCCAAATGCAATAAAATAGCAATCTGAACACATTCGCGCATAAATGAAATGACCACAATGTTCTCCAAAACTATAACAGATGCAAACTTGTCCTGTGTGGTGGAGATGAGATTTGATAAAGAAAGTGGAAATCCAGTAAAAGTTTCATTTGGCTACTTTGCACTCTCGAGATAATCGTCACCATGTGCCAAATGCAATAGAATAGCAATCTGAACACATTCGCGCATAAATGAAATGACTACAATTTTCTCCAAAACTATAACAGATGCAAACTTGTCCTGTGTGGTGGAGATGAGTTTTGATAAAGTAAGTGGAAATCCAGTAAAAGTTTCATTTGGCTACTTTGCACTCTCGAGATAATCGTCACCATGTGCCAAATGCAATAGAATAGCAATCTGAACACATTCGCGCATAAATGAAATGACCACAATTTTCTCCAAAACTATAACAGATGCAAACTTGTCGTGTGTGGTGGAGATGAGATTTGATAAAGTAAGTGGAAATCCAGTAAAAGTTTCGTTTGGCTACTTTGCACTCTCGAGATAATCGTCACCATGTGCCAAATGCAATAGAAAAGCAATCTGAACACATTCGCGCATAAATGAAATGACCACAATTTTCTCCAAAACTATAACAGATGCAAACTTGTCCTGTGTGGTGGAGATGAGATTTGATAAAGTGGAAATCCAGTAAAAGTTTCATTTGGCTACTTTGCACTCTCGAGATAATCGTCACCATGTGCAAAATGCAATAGAATAGCAATCTGAACACATTCGCGCATAAATGAAATGGCCACAATTTTCTCCAAAACTATAACAGATGCAAACTTGTCCTGTGTGGTGGAGATGAGATTTGATAAAGTAAGTGGAAATCCAGTAAAAGTTTCATTTGGCTACTTTGCACTCTCGAGATAATCGTCACCATGTGCCAAATGCAATAGAATAGCAATCTGAACACATTCGCGCATAAATGAAATGACCACAATTTTCTCCAAAACTATAACAGATGCAAACTTGTCCTGTGTGGTGGAGATGAGATTTGATAAAGTAAGTGGAAATCCAGTAAAAGTTTCATTTGGCTACTTTGCACTCTCGAGATAATCGTCACCATGTGCCAAATGCAATAGAATAGCAATCTGAACACATTCGCGCATAAATGAAATGACCACAATTTTCTCCAAAACTATAACAGATGCAAACTTGTCCTGTGTGGTGGAGATGAGATTTGATAAAGTAAGTGGAAATCCAGTAAAAGTTTCATTTGGCTACTTTGCACTCTCGAGATAATCGTCACCATGTGCCAAATGCAATAGAATAGCAATCTGAACACATTCGCGCATAAATGAAATGACCACAATTTTCTCCAAAACTATAACAGATGCAAACTTGTCCTGTGTGGTGGAGATGAGATTTGATAAAGTAAGTGGAAATCCAGTAAAAGTTTCATTTGGCTACTTTGCACTCTCGAGATAATCGTCACCATGTGCCAAATGCAATAGAATAGCAATCTGAACACATTCGCGCATAAATGAAATGACCACAATTTTCTCCAAAACTATAACAGATGCAAACTTGTCCTGTGTGGTGGAGATGAGATTTGATAAAGTAAGTGGAAATCCAGTAAAAGTTTCATTTGGCTACTTTGCACTCTCGAGATAATCGTCACCATGTGCCAAATGCAATAGAATAGCAATCTGAACACATTCGCGCATAAATGAAATGACCACAATTTTCTCCAAAACTATAACAGATGCAAACTTGTCCTGTGTGGTGGAGATGAGATTTGATAAAGTAAGTGGAAATCCAGTAAAAGTTTCATTTGGCTACTTTGCACTCTCGAGATAATCGTCACCATGTGCCAAATGCAATAGAATAGCAATCTGAACACATTCGCGCATAAATGAAATGACCACAATTTTCTCCAAAACTATAACAGATGCAAACTTGTCCTGTGTGGTGGAGATGAGATTTGATAAAGTAAGTGGAAATCCAGTAAAAGTTTCATTTGGCTACTTTGCACTCTCGAGATAATCGTCACCATGTGCCAAATGCAATAGAATAGCAATCTAAACACATTCGCGCATAAATAAAATGACCACAATTTTCTCCAAAACTATAACAGATGCAAACTTGTCCTATGTGGTGGAGATGAGATTTGATAAAGTAAGTGGAAATCCAGTAAAAGTTTCATTTGGCTACTTTGCACTCTCGAGATAATCGTCACCATGTGCCAAATGCAATAGAATAGCAATCTGAACACATTCGCGCATAAATGAAATGACCACAATTTTCTCCAAAACTATAACAGATGCAAACTTGTCCTGTGTGGTGGAGATGAGATTTGATAAAGTAAGTGTAAATCCAGTAAAAGTTTCATTTGGCTACTTTGCACTCTCGAGATAATCGTCACCATGTGCCAAATGCAATAGAATAGCAATCTGAACACTTTCGCGCATAAATGAAATGACCACAATTTTCTCCAAAACTATAACAGATGCAAACTTGTCCTGTGTGGTGGAGATGAGATTTGATAAAGTAAGTGGAAATCCAGTAAAAGTTTCATTTGGCTACTTTGCACTCTCGAGATAATCGTCACCATGTGCCAAATGCAATAGAATAGCAATCTGAACACATTCGCGCATAAATGAAATGACCACAATTTTCTCCAAAACTATAACAGATGCAAACTTGTCCTGTGTGGTGGAGATGAGATTTGATAAAGTAAGTGGAAATCCAGTAAAAGTTTCATTTGGCTACTTTGCACTCTCGAGATAATCGTCACCATGTGCCAAATGCAATAGAATAGCAATCTGAACACATTCGCGCATAAATGAAATGACCACAATTTTCTCCAAAACTATAACAGATGCAAACTTGTCCTGTGTGGTGGAGATGAGATTTGATAAAGTAAGTGGAAATCCAGTAAAAGTTTCATTTGGCTACTTTGCACTCTCGAGATAATCGTCACCATGTGCCAAATGCAATAGAATAGCAATCTGAACACATTCGCGCATAAATGAAATGACCACAATTTTCTCCAAAACTATAACAGATGCAAACTTGTCCTGTGTGGTGGAGATGAGATTTGATAAAGTAAGTGGAAATCCAGTAAAAGTTTCATTTGGCTACTTTGCACTCTCGAGATAATTGTCACCATGTGCCAAATGCAATAGAATAGCAATCTAAACACATTCGCGCATAAATAAAATGACCACAATTTTCTCCAAAACTATAACAGATGCAAACTTGTCCTATGTGGTGGAGATGAGATTTGATAAAGTAAGTGGAAATCCAGTAAAAGTTTCATTTGGCTACTTTGCACTCTCAAGATAATCGTCACCATGTGCCAAATGCAATAGAATAGCAATCTGAACACATTCGCGCATAAATGAAATGACCACAATTTTCTCCAAAACTATAACAGATACAAACTTGTCCTGTGTGGTGGAGATGAGATTTGATAAAGTAAGTGGAAATCCAGTAAAAGTTTCATTTGGCTACTTTGCACTCTCGAGATAATCGTCACCATGTGCCAAATGCAATAGAATAGCAATCTGAACACATTCGCGCATAAATGAAATGACCACAATTTTCTCCAAAACTATAACATGCAAACTTGTCCTGTGTGGTGGAGATGAGATTTGATAAAGTAAGTGGAAATCCAGTAAAAGTTTCATTTGGCTACTTTGCACTCTCGAGATAATCGTCACCATGTGCCAAATGCAATAGAATAGCAATCTGAACACATTCGCGCATAAATGAAATGACCACAATTTTCTCCAAAACTATAACAGATGCAAACTTGTCCTGTGTGGTGGAGATGAGATTTGATAAAGTAAGTGGAAATCCAGTAAAAGTTTCATTTGGCTATTTTGCACTCTCGAGATAATCGTCACCATGTGCCAAATGCAATAGAATAGCAATCTGAACACATTCACGCATAAATGAAATGACCACAATTTTCTCCAAAACTATAACAGATGCAAACTTGTCCTGTGTGGTGGAGATGAGATTTGATAAAGTAAGTGGAAATCCAGTAAAAGTTTCATTTGGTTACTTTGCACTCTCGAGATAATCGTCACCAGGTGCCAAATGCAATAGAATAGCAATCTGAACACATTCGCGCATAAATGAAATGACCACAATTTTCTCCAAAACTATAACAGATGCAAACTTGTCCTGTGTGGTGGAGATGAGATTTGATAAAATAAGTGGAAATCCAGTAAAAGTTTCATTTGGCTACTTTGCACTCTCGAGATAATCGTCACCATGTGCCAAATGCAATAGAATAGCAATCTGAACACATTCGCGCATAAATGAAATGACCACAATTTTCTCCAAAACTATAACAGATGCAAACTTGTCCTGTGTGGTGGAGATGAGATTTGATAAAGTAAGTGGAAATCCAGTAAAAGTTTCATTTGGCTACTTTGCACTCTCGAGATAATCGTCACCATGTGCCAAATGCAATAGAATAGCAATCTGAACACATTCGCGCATAAATGAAATGACCACAATTTTCTCCAAAACTATAACAGATGCAAACTTGTCCTGTGTGGTGGAGATGAGATTTGATAAAGTAAGTGGAAATCCAGTAAAAGTTTCATTTGGCTATTTTGCACTCTCGAGATAATCGTCACCATGTGCCAAATGCAATAGAATAGCAATCTGAACACATTCGCGCATAAATGAAATGACCACAATTTTCTCCAAAACTATAACAGATGCAAACTTGTCCTGTGTGGTGGAGATGAGATTTGATAAAATAAGTGGAAATCCAGTAAAAGTTTCATTTGGCTACTTTGCACTCTCGAGATAATCGTCACCATGTGCCAAATGAAATAGAATAGCAATCTGAACACATTCGCGCATAAATGAAATGACCACAATTTTATCCAAAACTATAACAGATGCAAACTTGTCCTGTGTGGTGGAGATGAGATTTGATAAAGTAAGTGGAAATCCAGTAAAAGTTTCATTTGGCTACTTTGCACTCTCGAGATAATCGTCACCATGTGCCAAATGCAATATAAAAGCAATCTGAACACATTCGCGCATAAATGAAATGACCACAATTTTCTCCAAAACTATAACAGATGCAAACTTGTCCTATGTGGTGGAGATGAGATTTGATAAAGTAAGTGGAAATCCAGTAAAAGTTTCATTTGGCTACTTTGCACTCTCGAGATAATCGTCACCATGTGCCAAATGCAATATAAATGCAATCTGAACACATTCGCGCATAAATGAAATTACCACAATTTTCTCCAAAACTATAACAGATGCAAACTTGTCCTGTGTGGTGGAGATGAGATTTGATAAAGTAAGTGGAAATCCAGTAAAAGTTTCATTTGGCTACTTTGCACTCTCGAGATAATCGTCACCATGTGCCAAATGCAATATAAAAGCAATCTGAACACATTCGCGCATAAATGAAATGACCACAATTTTCTCCAAAACTATAACAGATGCAAACTTGTCCTGTGTGGTGGAGATGAGATTTGATAAAGTAAGTGGAAATCCAGTAAAAGTTTCATTTGGCTACTTTGCACTCTCGAGATAATCGTCACCATGTGCCAAATGCAATAGAGTAGCAATCTGAACACATTCGCGCATAAATGAAATGACCACAATTTTCTCCAAAACTATAACAGATGCAAACTTGTCCTGTGTGGTGGAGATGAGATTTGATAAAGTAAGTGGAAATCCAGTAAAAGTTTCATTTGGCTACTTTGCACTCTCGAGATAATCGTCACCATGTGCCAAATGCAATAGAATAGCAATCTGAACACATTCGCGCATAAATGAAATGACCACAATTTTCTCCAAAACTATAACAGATGCAAACTTGTCCTGTGTGGTGGAGATGAGATTTGATAAAGTAAGTGGAAATCCAGTAAAAGTTTCATTTGGCTACTTTGCACTCTCGAGATAATCGTCACCATGTGCCAAATGCAATAGAATAGCAATCTGAACACATTCGCGCATAAATGAAATGACCACAATTTTCTCCAAAACTATAACAGATGCAAACTTGTCCTGTGTGGTGGAGATGAGATTTGATAAAGTAAGTGGAAATCCCGTAAAAGTTTCATTTGGCTACTTTGCACTCTCGAGATAATCGTCACCATGTGCCAAATGCAATATAAAAGCAATCTGAACACATTCGCGCATAAATGAAATGACCACAATTTTCTCCACAACTATAACAGATGCAAACTTGTCCTATGTGGTGGAGATGAGATTTGATAAAGTAAGTGGAAATCCAGTAAAAGTTTCATTTGGCTACTTTGCACTCTCGAGATAATCGTCACCATGTGCCAAATGCAATATAAAAGCAATCTGAACACATTCGCGCATAAATGAAATTACCACAATTTTCTCCAAAACTATAACAGATGCAAACTTGTCCTGTGTGGTGGAGATGAGATTTGATAAAGTAAGTGGAAATCCAGTAAAAGTTTCATTTGGCTACTTTGCACTCTCGAGATAATCGTCACCATGTGCCAAATGCAATATAAAAGCAATCTGAACACATTCGCGCATAAATGAAATGACCACAATTTTCTCCAAAACTATAACAGATGCAAACTTGTCCTGTGTGGTGGAGATGAGATTTGATAAAGTAAGTGGAAATCCAGTAAAAGTTTCATTTGGCTACTTTGCACTCTCGCGATAATCGTCACCATGTGTTAAATGCAATATAAAAGCAATCTGAACACATTCGCGCATAAATGAAATGACCACAATTTTCTCCAAAACTATAACAGATGCAAACTTGTCCTGTGTGGTGGAGATGAGATTTGATAAAGTAAGTGGAAATCCAGTAAAAGTTTCATTTGGCTACTTTGCACTCTCGAGATAATCGTCACCATGTGCCAAATGCAATAAAAAAGCAATCTGAACACATTCGCGCATAAATGAAATGACCACAATTTTCTCCAAAACTATAAAAGATGCAAACTTGTCCTGTGTGGTGGATATGAGATTTGATAAAGTAAGTGGAAATCCAGTAAAAGTTTCATTTGGCTACTTTGCACTCTCGAGATAATCGTCACCATGTGCCAAATGCAATAGAATAGCAATCTGAACACATTCGCGCATAAATGAAATGACCACAATGTTCTCCAAAACTATAACAGATGCAAACTTGTCCTGTGTGGTGGAGATGAGATTTGATAAAGTAAGTGGAAATCCAGTAAAAGTTTCATTTGGCTACTTTGCACTCTCGAGATAATCGTCACCATGTGCCAAATGCAATAGAATAGCAATCTGAACACATTCGCGCATAAATGAAATTACCACAATTTTCTCCAAAACTATAACAGATGCAAACTTGTCCTGTGTGGTGGAGATGAGATTTGATAAAGTAAGTGGAAATCCAGTAAAAGTTTCATTTGGCTACTTTGCACTCTCGAGATAATCGTCACCATGTGCCAAATGCAATATAAAAGCAATCTGAACACATTCGCGCATAAATGAAATGACCACAATTTTCTCCAAAACTATAACAGATGCAAACTTGTCCTGTGTGGTGGAGATGAGATTTGATAAAGTAAGTGGAAATCCAGTAAAAGTTTCATTTGGCTACTTTGCACTCTCGAGATAATCGTCACCATGTGTCAAATGCAATATAAAAGCAATCTGAACACATTCGCGCATAAATGAAATGACCACAATTTTCTCCAAAACTATAACAGATGCAAACTTGTCCTGTGTGGTGGAGATGAGATTTGATAAAGTAAGTGGAAATCCAGTAAAAGTTTCATTTGGCTACTTTGCACTCTCGAGATAATCGTCACCATGTGCCAAATGCAATAAAAAAGCAATCTGAACACATTCGCGCATAAATGAAATGACCACAATTTTCTCCAAAACTATAAAAGATGCAAACTTGTCCTGTGTGGTGGATATGAGATTTGATAAAGTAAGTGGAAATCCAGTAAAAGTTTCATTTGGCTACTTTGCACTCTCGAGATAATCGTCACCATGTGCCAAATGCAATAGAATAGCAATCTGAACACATTCGCGCATAAATGAAATGACCACAATGTTCTCCAAAACTATAACAGATGCAAACTTGTCCTGTGTGGTGGAGATGAGATTTGATAAAGTAAGTGGAAATCCAGTAAAAGTTTCATTTGGCTACTTTGCACTCTCGAGATAATCGTCACCATGTGCCAAATGCAATAGAATAGCAATCTGAACACATTCGCGCATAAATGAAATGACTACAATTTTCTCCAAAACTATAACAGATGCAAACTTGTCCTGTGTGGTGGAGATGAGTTTTGATAAAGTAAGTGGAAATCCAGTAAAAGTTTCATTTGGCTACTTTGCACTCTCGAGATAATCGTCACCATGTGCCAAATGCAATAGAATAGCAATCTGAACACATTCGCGCATAAATGAAATGACCACAATTTTCTCCAAAACTATAACAGATGCAAACTTGTCGTGTGTGGTGGAGATGAGATTTGATAAAGTAAGTGGAAATCCAGTAAAAGTTTCATTTGGCTACTTTGCACTCTCGAGATAATCGTCACCATGTGCCAAATGCAATAGAAAAGCAATCTGAACACATTCGCGCATAAATGAAATGACCACAATTTTCTCCAAAACTATAACAGATGCAAACTTGTCCTGTGTGGTGGAGATGAGATTTGATAAAGTAAGTGGAAATCCAGTAAAAGTTTCATTTGGCTACTTTGCACTCTCGAGATAATCGTCACCATGTGCAAAATGCAATAGAATAGCAATCTGAACACATTCGCGCATAAATGAAATGGCCACAATTTTCTCCAAAACTATAACAGATGCAAACTTGTCCTGTGAGGTGGAGATGAGATTTGATAAAGTAAGTGGAAATCCAGTAAAAGTTTCATTTGGCTACTTTGCACTCTCGAGATAATCGTCACCATGTGCCAAATGCAATAGAATAGCAATCTGAACACATTCGCGCATAAATGAAATGACCACAATTTTCTCCAAAACTATAACAGATGCAAACTTGTCCTGTGTGGTGGAGATGAGATTTGATAAAGTAAGTGGAAATCCCGTAAAAGTTTCATTTGGCTACTTTGCACTCTCAAGATAATCGTCACCATGTGCCAAATGCAATATAAAAGCAATCTGAACACATTCGCGCATAAATGAAATGACCACAATTTTCTCCACAACTATAACAGATGTAAACTTGTCCTATGTGGTGGAGATGAGATTTGATAAAGTAAGTGGAAATCCAGTAAAAGTTTCATTTGGCTACTTTGCACTCTCGAGATAATCGTCACCATGTGCCAAATGCAATATAAAAGCAATCTGAACACATTCGCGCATAAATGAAATTACCACAATTTTCTCCAAAACTATAACAGATGCAAACTTGTCCTGTGTGGTGGAGATGAGATTTGATAAAGTAAGTGGAAATCCAGTAAAAGCTTCATTTGGCTACTTTGCACTCTCGAGATAATCGTCACCATGTGCCAAATGCAATATAAAAGCAATCTGAACACATTCGCGCATAAATGAAATGACCACAATTTTCTCCAAAACTATAACAGATGCAAACTTGTCCTGTGTGGTGGAGATGAGATTTGATAAAGTAAGTGGAAATCCAGTAAAAGTTTCATTTGGCTACTTTGCACTCTCGAGATAATCGTCACCATGTGTCAAATGCAATATAAAAGCAATCTGAACACATTCGCGCATAAATGAAATGACCACAATTTTCTCCAAAACTATAACAGATGCAAACTTGTCCTGTGTGGTGGAGATGAGATTTGATAAAGTAAGTGGAAATCCAGTAAAAGTTTCATTTGGCTACTTTGCACTCTCGAGATAATCGTCACCATGTGCCAAATGCAATAAAAAAGCAATCTGAACACATTCGCGCATAAATGAAATGACCACAATTTTCTCCAAAACTATAAAAGATGCAAACTTGTCCTGTGTGGTGGAGATGAGATTTGATAAAGTAAGTGGAAATCCAGTAAAAGTTTCATTTGGCTACTTTGCACTCTCGAGATAATCGTCACCATGTGCCAAATGCAATAGAATAGCAATCTGAACACATTCGCGCATAAATGAAATGACCACAATGTTCTCCAAAACTATAACAGATGCAAACTTGTCCTGTGTGGTGGAGATGAGATTTGATAAAGTAAGTGGAAATCCAGTAAAAGTTTCATTTGGCTACTTTGCACTCTCGAGATAATCGTCACCATGTGCCAAATGCAATAGAATAGCAATCTGAACACATTCGCGCATAAATGAAATGACTACAATTTTCTCCAAAACTATAACAGATGCAAACTTGTCCTGTGTGGTGGAGATGAGTTTTGATAAAGTAAGTGGAAATCCAGTAAAAGTTTCATTTGGCTACTTTGCACTCTCGAGATAATCGTCACCATGTGCCAAATGCAATAGAATAGCAATCTGAACACATTCGCGCATAAATGAAATGACCACAATTTTCTCCAAAACTATAACAGATGCAAACTTGTCGTGTGTGGTGGAGATGAGATTTGATAAAGTAAGTGGAAATCCAGTAAAAGTTTCATTTGGCTACTTTGCACTCTCGAGATAATCGTCACCATGTGCCAAATGCAATAGAAAAGCAATCTGAACACATTCGCGCATAAATGAAATGACCACAATTTTCTCCAAAACTATAACAGATGCAAACTTGTCCTGTGTGGTGGAGATGAGATTTGATAAAGTAAGTGGAAATCCAGTAAAAGTTTCATTTGGCTACTTTGCACTCTCGAGATAATCGTCACCATGTGCAAAATGCAATAGAATAGCAATCTGAACACATTCGCGCATAAATGAAATGGCCACAATTTTCTCCAAAACTATAACAGATGCAAACTTGTCCTGTGTGGTGGAGATGAGATTTGATAAAGTAAGTGGAAATCCAGTAAAAGTTTCATTTGGCTACTTTGCACTCTCGAGATAATCGTCACCATGTGCCAAATGCAATAGAATAGCAATCTGAACACATTCGCGCATAAATGAAATGACCACAATTTTCTCCAAAACTATAACAGATGCAAACTTGTCCTGTGTGGTGGAGATGAGATTTAATAAAGTAAGTGGAAATCCAGTAAAAGTTTCATTTGGCTACTTTGCACTCTCGAGATAATCGTCACCATGTGCCAAATGCAATAGAATAGCAATCTGAACACATTCGCGCATAAATGAAATGACCACAATTTTCTCCAAAACTATAACAGATGCAAACTTGTCCTGTGTGGTGGAGATGAGATTTGATAAAGTAAGTGGAAATCCAGTAAAAGTTTCATTTGGCTACTTTGCACTCTCGAGATAATCGTCACCATGTGCCAAATGCAATAGAATAGCAATCTGAACACATTCGCGCATAAATGAAATGACCACAATTTTCTCCAAAACTATAACAGATGCAAACTTGTCCTGTGTGGTGGAGATGAGATTTGATAAAGTAAGTGGAAATCCAGTAAAAGTTTCATTTGGCTACTTTGCACTCTCGAGATAATCGTCACCATGTGCCAAATGCAATAGAATAGCAATCTGAACACATTCGCGCATAAATGAAATGACCACAATTTTCTCCAAAACTATAACAGATGCAAACTTGTCCTGTGTGGTGGAGATGAGATTTGATAAAGTAAGTGGAAATCCAGTAAAAGTTTCATTTGGCTACTTTGCACTCTCGAGATAATCGTCACCATGTGCCAAATGCAATATAAAAGCAATCTGAACACATTCGCGCATAAATGAAATGACCACAATTTTCTCCAAAACTATAACAGATGCAAACTTGTCCTGTGTGGTGGAGATGAGATTTGATAAAGTAAGTGGAAATCCAGTAAAAGTTTCATTTGGCTACTTTGCACTCTCGAGATAATCGTTACCATGTGCCAAATGCAATAGAATAGCAATCTGAACACATTCGCGCATAAATGAAATGACCACAATGTTCTCCAAAACTATAACAGATGCAAACTTGTCCTGTGTGGTGGAGATGAGATTTGATAAAGTAAGTGGAAATCCAGTAAAAGTTTCATTTGGCTACTTTGCACTCTCGAGATAATCGTCACCATGTGCCAAATGCAATAGAATAGCAATCTGAACACATTCGCGCATAAATGAAATGACCACAATTTTCTCCAAAACTATAACAGATGCAAACTTGTCCTGTGTGGTGGAGATGAGATTTGATAAAGTAAGTGGAAATCCAGTAAAAGTTTCATTTGGCTACTTTGCACTCTCAAGATAATCGTCACCATGTGCCAAATGCAATATAAAAGCAATCTGAACACATTCGCGCATAAATGAAATGACCACAATTTTCTCCACAACTATAACAGATGCAAACTTGTCCTATGTGGTGGAGATGAGATTTGATAAAGTAAGTGGAAATCCAGTAAAAGTTTCATTTGGCTACTTTGCACTCTCGAGATAATCGTCACCATGTGCCAAATGCAATATAAAAGCAATCTGAACACATTCGCGCATAAATGAAATTACCACAATTTTCTCCAAAACTATAACAGATGCAAACTTGTCCTGTGTGGTGGAGATGAGATTTGATAAAGTAAGTGGAAATCCAGTAAAAGCTTCATTTGGCTACTTTGCACTCTCGAGATAATCGTCACCATGTGCCAAATGCAATATAAAAGCAATCTGAACACATTCGCGCATAAATGAAATGACCACAATTTTCTCCAAAACTATAACAGATGCAAACTTGTCCTGTGTGGTGGAGATGAGATTTGATAAAGTAAGTGGAAATCCAGTAAAAGTTTCATTTGGCTACTTTGCACTCTCGAGATAATCGTCACCATGTGTCAAATGCAATATAAAAGCAATCTGAACACATTCGCGCATAAATGAAATGACCACAATTTTCTCCAAAACTATAACAGATGCAAACTTGTCCTGTGTGGTGGAGATGAGATTTGATAAAGTAAGTGGAAATCCAGTAAAAGTTTCATTTGGCTACTTTGCACTCTCGAGATAATCGTCACCATGTGCCAAATGCAATAAAAAAGCAATCTGAACACATTCGCGCATAAATGAAATGACCACAATTTTCTCCAAAACTATAAAAGATGCAAACTTGTCCTGTGTGGTGGAGATGAGATTTGATAAAGTAAGTGGAAATCCAGTAAAAGTTTCATTTGGCTACTTTGCACTCTCGAGATAATCGTCACCATGTGCCAAATGCAATAGAATAGCAATCTGAACACATTCGCGCATAAATGAAATGACCACAATGTTCTCCAAAACTATAACAGATGCAAACTTGTCCTGTGTGGTGGAGATGAGATTTGATAAAGTAAGTGGAAATCCAGTAAAAGTTTCATTTGGCTACTTTGCACTCTCGAGATAATCGTCACCATGTGCCAAATGCAATAGAATAGCAATCTGAACACATTCGCGCATAAATGAAATGACTACAATTTTCTCCAAAACTATAACAGATGCAAACTTGTCCTGTGTGGTGGAGATGAGTTTTGATAAAGTAAGTGGAAATCCAGTAAAAGTTTCATTTGGCTACTTTGCACTCTCGAGATAATCGTCACCATGTGCCAAATGCAATAGAATAGCAATCTGAACACATTCGCGCATAAATGAAATGACCACAATTTTCTCCAAAACTATAACAGATGCAAACTTGTCGTGTGTGGTGGAGATGAGATTTGATAAAGTAAGTGGAAATCCAGTAAAAGTTTCATTTGGCTACTTTGCACTCTCGAGATAATCGTCACCATGTGCCAAATGCAATAGAATAGCAATCTGAACACATTCGCGCATAAATGAAATGACCACAATTTTCTCCAAAACTATAACAGATGCAAACTTGTCCTGTGTGGTGGAGATGAGATTTGATAAAGTAAGTGGAAATCCCGTAAAAGTTTCATTTGGCTACTTTGCACTCTCAAGATAATCGTCACCATGTGCCAAATGCAATATAAAAGCAATCTGAACACATTCGCGCATAAATGAAATGACCACAATTTTCTCCACAACTATAACAGATGCAAACTTGTCCTATGTGGTGGAGATGAGATTTGATAAAGTAAGTGGAAATCCAGTAAAAGTTTCATTTGGCTACTTTGCACTCTCGAGATAATCGTCACCATGTGCCAAATGCAATATAAAAGCAATCTGAACACATTCGCGCATAAATGAAATTACCACAATTTTCTCCAAAACTATAACAGATGCAAACTTGTCCTGTGTGGTGGAGATGAGATTTGATAAAGTAAGTGGAAATCCAGTAAAAGCTTCATTTGGCTACTTTGCACTCTCGAGATAATCGTCACCATGTGCCAAATGCAATATAAAAGCAATCTGAACACATTCGCGCATAAATGAAATGACCACAATTTTCTCCAAAACTATAACAGATGCAAACTTGTCCTGTGTGGTGGAGATGAGATTTGATAAAGTAAGTGGAAATCCAGTAAAAGTTTCATTTGGCTACTTTGCACTCTCGAGATAATCGTCACCATGTGTCAAATGCAATATAAAAGCAATCTGAACACATTCGCGCATAAATGAAATGACCACAATTTTCTCCAAAACTATAACAGATGCAAACTTGTCCTGTGTGGTGGAGATGAGATTTGATAAAGTAAGTGGAAATCCAGTAAAAGTTTCATTTGGCTACTTTGCACTCTCGAGATAATCGTCACCATGTGCCAAATGCAATAAAAAAGCAATCTGAACACATTCGCGCATAAATGAAATGACCACAATTTTCTCCAAAACTATAAAAGATGCAAACTTGTCCTGTGTGGTGGAGATGAGATTTGATAAAGTAAGTGGAAATCCAGTAAAAGTTTCATTTGGCTACTTTGCACTCTCGAGATAATCGTCACCATGTGCCAAATGCAATAGAATAGCAATCTGAACACATTCGCGCATAAATGAAATGACCACAATGTTCTCCAAAACTATAACAGATGCAAACTTGTCCTGTGTGGTGGAGATGAGATTTGATAAAGTAAGTGGAAATCCAGTAAAAGTTTCATTTGGCTACTTTGCACTCTCGAGATAATCGTCACCATGTGCCAAATGCAATAGAATAGCAATCTGAACACATTCGCGCATAAATGAAATGACTACAATTTTCTCCAAAACTATAACAGATGCAAACTTGTCCTGTGTGGTGGAGATGAGTTTTGATAAAGTAAGTGGAAATCCAGTAAAAGTTTCATTTGGCTACTTTGCACTCTCGAGATAATCGTCACCATGTGCCAAATGCAATAGAATAGCAATCTGAACACATTCGCGCATAAATGAAATGACCACAATTTTCTCCAAAACTATAACAGATGCAAACTTGTCGTGTGTGGTGGAGATGAGATTTGATAAAGTAAGTGGAAATCCAGTAAAAGTTTCATTTGGCTACTTTGCACTCTCGAGATAATCGTCACCATGTGCCAAATGCAATAGAAAAGCAATCTGAACACATTCGCGCATAAATGAAATGACCACAATTTTCTCCAAAACTATAACAGATGCAAACTTGTCCTGTGTGGTGGAGATGAGATTTGATAAAGTAAGTGGAAATCCAGTAAAAGTTTCATTTGGCTACTTTGCACTCTCGAGATAATCGTCACCATGTGCAAAATGCAATAGAATAGCAATCTGAACACATTCGCGCATAAATGAAATGGCCATAATTTTCTCCAAAACTATAACAGATGCAAACTTGTCCTGTGTGGTGGAGATGAGATTTGATAAAGTAAGTGGAAATCCAGTAAAAGTTTCATTTGGCTACTTTGCACTCTCGAGATAATCGTCACCATGTGCCAAATGCAATAGAATAGCAATCTGAACACATTCGCGCATAAATGAAATGACCACAATTTTCTCCAAAACTATAACAGATGCAAACTTGTCCTGTGTGGTGGAGATGAGATTTAATAAAGTAAGTGGAAATCCAGTAAAAGTTTCATTTGGCTACTTTGCACTCTCGAGATAATCGTCACCATGTGCCAAATGCAATAGAATAGCAATCTGAACACATTCGCGCATAAATGAAATGACCACAATTTTCTCCAAAACTATAACAGATGCAAACTTGTCCTGTGTGGTGGAGATGAGATTTGATAAAGTAAGTGGAAATCCAGTAAAAGTTTCATTTGGCTACTTTGCACTCTCGAGATAATCGTCACCATGTGCCAAATGCAATAGAATAGCAATCTGAACACATTCGCGCATAAATGAAATGACCACAATTTTCTCCAAAACTATAACAGATGCAAACTTGTCCTGTGTGGTGGAGATGAGATTTGATAAAGTAAGTGGAAATCCAGTAAAAGTTTCATTTGGCTACTTTGCACTCTCGAGATAATCGTCACCATGTGCCAAATGCAATAGAATAGCAATCTGAACACATTCGCGCATAAATGAAATGACCACAATTTTCTCCAAAACTATAACAGATGCAAACTTGTCCTGTGTGGTGGAGATGAGATTTGATAAAGTAAGTGGAAATCCAGTAAAAGTTTCATTTGGCTACTTTGCACTCTCGAGATAATCGTCACCATGTGCCAAATGCAATATAAAAGCAATCTGAACACATTCGCGCATAAATGAAATGACCACAATTTTCTCCAAAACTATAACAGATGCAAACTTGTCCTGTGTGGTGGAGATGAGATTTGATAAAGTAAGTGGAAATCCAGTAAAAGTTTCATTTGGCTACTTTGCACTCTCGAGATAATCGTCACCATGTGCCAAATGCAATATAAAAGCAATCTGAACACATTCGCGCATAAATGAAATGACCACAATTTTCTCCAAAACTATAACAGATGCAAACTTGTCCTGTGTGGTGGAGATGAGATTTGATAAAGTAAGTGGAAATCCAGTAAAAGTTTCATTTGGCTACTTTGCACTCTCGAGATAATCGTCACCATGTGCCAAATGCAATATAAAAGCAATCTGAACACATTCGCGCATAAATGAAATGACCACAATTTTCTCCAAAACTATAAAAGATGCAAACTTGTCCTGTGTGGTGGAGATGAGATTTGATAAAGTAAGTGGAAATCCAGTAAAAGTTTCATTTGGCTACTTTGCACTCTCGAGATAATCGTTACCATGTGCCAAATGCAATAGAATAGCAATCTGAACACATTCGCGCATAAATGAAATGACCACAATGTTCTCCAAAACTATAACAGATGCAAACTTGTCCTGTGTGGTGGAGATGAGATTTGATAAAGTAAGTGGAAATCCAGTAAAAGTTTCATTTGGCTACTTTGCACTCTCGAGATAATCGTCACCATGTGCCAAATGCAATAGAATAGCAATCTGAACACATTCGCGCATAAATGAAATGACCACAATTTTCTCCAAAACTATAACAGATGCAAACTTGTCCTGTGTGGTGGAGATGAGATTTGATAAAGTAAGTGGAAATCCCGTAAAAGTTTCATTTGGCTACTTTGCACTCTCAAGATAATCGTCACCATGTGCCAAATGCAATATAAAAGCAATCTGAACACATTCGCGCATAAATGAAATGACCACAATTTTCTCCACAACTATAACAGATGCAAACTTGTCCTATGTGGTGGAGATGAGATTTGATAAAGTAAGTGGAAATCCAGTAAAAGTTTCATTTGGCTACTTTGCACTCTCGAGATAATCGTCACCATGTGCCAAATGCAATATAAAAGCAATCTGAACACATTCGCGCATAAATGAAATTACCACAATTTTCTCCAAAACTATAACAGATGCAAACTTGTCCTGTGTGGTGGAGATGAGATTTGATAAAGTAAGTGGAAATCCAGTAAAAGCTTCATTTGGCTACTTTGCACTCTCGAGATAATCGTCACCATGTGCCAAATGCAATATAAAAGCAATCTGAACACATTCGCGCATAAATGAAATGACCACAATTTTCTCCAAAACTATAACAGATGCAAACTTGTCCTGTGTGGTGGAGATGAGATTTGATAAAGTAAGTGGAAATCCAGTAAAAGTTTCATTTGGCTACTTTGCACTCTCGAGATAATCGTCACCATGTGTCAAATGCAATATAAAAGCAATCTGAACACATTCGCGCATAAATGAAATGACCACAATTTTCTCCAAAACTATAACAGATGCAAACTTGTCCTGTGTGGTGGAGATGAGATTTGATAAAGTAAGTGGAAATCCAGTAAAAGTTTCATTTGGCTACTTTGCACTCTCGAGATAATCGTCACCATGTGCCAAATGCAATAAAAAAGCAATCTGAACACATTCGCGCATAAATGAAATGACCACAATTTTCTCCAAAACTATAAAAGATGCAAACTTGTCCTGTGTGGTGGAGATGAGATTTGATAAAGTAAGTGGAAATCCAGTAAAAGTTTCATTTGGCTACTTTGCACTCTCGAGATAATCGTCACCATGTGCCAAATGCAATAGAATAGCAATCTGAACACATTCGCGCATAAATGAAATGACCACAATGTTCTCCAAAACTATAACAGATGCAAACTTGTCCTGTGTGGTGGAGATGAGATTTGATAAAGTAAGTGGAAATCCAGTAAAAGTTTCATTTGGCTACTTTGCACTCTCGAGATAATCGTCACCATGTGCCAAATGCAATAGAATAGCAATCTGAACACATTCGCGCATAAATGAAATGACTACAATTTTCTCCAAAACTATAACAGATGCAAACTTGTCCTGTGTGGTGGAGATGAGTTTTGATAAAGTAAGTGGAAATCCAGTAAAAGTTTCATTTGGCTACTTTGCACTCTCGAGATAATCGTCACCATGTGCCAAATGCAATAGAATAGCAATCTGAACACATTCGCGCATAAATGAAATGACCACAATTTTCTCCAAAACTATAACAGATGCAAACTTGTCGTGTGTGGTGGAGATGAGATTTGATAAAGTAAGTGGAAATCCAGTAAAAGTTTCATTTGGCTACTTTGCACTCTCGAGATAATCGTCACCATGTGCCAAATGCAATAGAAAAGCAATCTGAACACATTCGCGCATAAATGAAATGACCACAATTTTCTCCAAAACTATAACAGATGCAAACTTGTCCTGTGTGGTGGAGATGAGATTTGATAAAGTAAGTGGAAATCCAGTAAAAGTTTCATTTGGCTACTTTGCACTCTCGAGATAATCGTCACCATGTGCAAAATGCAATAGAATAGCAATCTGAACACATTCGCGCATAAATGAAATGGCCATAATTTTCTCCAAAACTATAACAGATGCAAACTTGTCCTGTGTGGTGGAGATGAGATTTGATAAAGTAAGTGGAAATCCAGTAAAAGTTTCATTTGGCTACTTTGCACTCTCGAGATAATCGCCACCATGTGCCAAATGCAATAGAATAGCAATCTGAACACATTCGCGCATAAATGAAATGACCACAATTTTCTCCAAAACTATAACAGATGCAAACTTGTCCTGTGTGGTGGAGATGAGATTTAATAAAGTAAGTGGAAATCCAGTAAAAGTTTCATTTGGCTACTTTGCACTCTCGAGATAATCGTCACCATGTGCCAAATGCAATAGAATAGCAATCTGAACACATTCGCGCATAAATGAAATGACCACAATTTTCTCCAAAACTATAACAGATGCAAACTTGTCCTGTGTGGTGGAGATGAGATTTGATAAAGTAAGTGGAAATCCAGTAAAAGTTTCATTTGGCTACTTTGCACTCTCGAGATAATCGTCACCATGTGCCAAATGCAATAGAATAGCAATCTGAACACATTCGCGCATAAATGAAATGACCACAATTTTCTCCAAAACTATAACAGATGCAAACTTGTCCTGTGTGGTGGAGATGAGATTTGATAAAGTAAGTGGAAATCCAGTAAAAGTTTCATTTGGCTACTTTGCACTCTCGAGATAATCGTCACCATGTGCCAAATGCAATAGAATAGCAATCTGAACACATTCGCGCATAAATGAAATGACCACAATTTTCTCCAAAACTATAACAGATGCAAACTTGTCCTGTGTGGTGGAGATGAGATTTGATAAAGTAAGTGGAAATCCAGTAAAAGTTTCATTTGGCTACTTTGCACTCTCGAGATAATCGTCACCATGTGCCAAATGCAATATAAAAGCAATCTGAACACATTCGCGCATAAATGAAATGACCACAATTTTCTCCAAAACTATAACAGATGCAAACTTGTCCTGTGTGGTGGAGATGAGATTTGATAAAGTAAGTGGAAATCCAGTAAAAGTTTCATTTGGCTACTTTGCACTCTCGAGATAATCGTCACCATGTGCCAAATGCAATATAAAAGCAATCTGAACACATTCGCGCATAAATGAAATGACCACAATTTTCTCCAAAACTATAACAGATGCAAACTTGTCCTGTGTGGTGGAGATGAGATTTGATAAAGTAAGTGGAAATCCAGTAAAAGTTTCATTTGGCTACTTTGCACTCTCGAGATAATCGTCACCATGTGCCAAATGCAATATAAAAGCAATCTGAACACATTCGCGCATAAATGAAATGACCACAATTTTCTCCAAAACTATAAAAGATGCAAACTTGTCCTGTGTGGTGGAGATGAGATTTGATAAAGTAAGTGGAAATCCAGTAAAAGTTTCATTTGGCTAATTTGCACTCTCGAGATAATCGTTACCATGTGCCAAATGCAATAGAATAGCAATCTGAACACATTCGCGCATAAATGAAATGACCACAATGTTCTCCAAAACTATAACAGATGCAAACTTGTCCTGTGTGGTGGAGATGAGATTTGATAAAGTAAGTGGAAATCCAGTAAAAGTTTCATTTGGCTACTTTGCACTCTCGAGATAATCGTCACCATGTGCCAAATGCAATAGAATAGCAATCTGAACACATTCGCGCATAAATGAAATGACTACAATTTTCTCCAAAACTATAACAGATGCAAACTTGTCCTGTGTGGTGGAGATGAGATTTGATAAAGTAAGTGGAAATCCAGTAAAAGTTTCATTTGGCTACTTTGCACTCTCGAGATAATCGTCACCATGTGCCAAATGCAATAGAATAGCAATCTGAACACATTCGCGCATAAATGAAATGACCACAATTTTCTCCAAAACTATAAAAGATGCAAACTTGTCCTGTGTGGTGGAGATGAGATTTGATAAAGTAAGTGGAAATCCAGTAAAAGTTTCATTTGGCTAATTTGCACTCTCGAGATAATCGTTACCATGTGCCAAATGCAATAGAATAGCAATCTGAACACATTCGCGCATAAATGAAATGACCACAATGTTCTCCAAAACTATAACAGATGCAAACTTGTCCTGTGTGGTGGAGATGAGATTTGATAAAGTAAGTGGAAATCCAGTAAAAGTTTCATTTGGCTACTTTGCACTCTCGAGATAATCGTCACCATGTGCCAAATGCAATAGAATAGCAATCTGAACACATTCGCGCATAAATGAAATGACTACAATTTTCTCCAAAACTATAACAGATGCAAACTTGTCCTGTGTGGTGGAGATGAGATTTGATAAAGTAAGTGGAAATCCAGTAAAAGTTTCATTTGGCTACTTTGCACTCTCGAGATAATCGTCACCATGTGCCAAATGCAATAGAATAGCAATCTGAACACATTCGCGCATAAATGAAATGGCCATAATTTTCTCCAAAACTATAACAGATGCAAACTTGTCCTGTGTGGTGGAGATGAGATTTGATAAAGTAAGTGGAAATCCAGTAAAAGTTTCATTTGGCTACTTTGCACTCTCGAGATAATCGTCACCATGTGCCAAATGCAATAGAATAGCAATCTGAACACATTCGCGCATAAATGAAATGACCACAATTTTCTCCAAAACTATAACAGATGCAAACTTGTCCTGTGTGGTGGAGATGAGATTTAATAAAGTAAGTGGAAATCCAGTAAAAGTTTCATTTGGCTACTTTGCACTCTCGAGATAATCGTCACCATGTGCCAAATGCAATAGAATAGCAATCTGAACACATTCGCGCATAAATGAAATGACCACAATTTTCTCCAAAACTATAACAGATGCAAACTTGTCCTGTGTGGTGGAGATGAGATTTGATAAAGTAAGTGGAAATCCAGTAAAAGTTTCATTTGGCTACTTTGCACTCTCGAGATAATCGTCACCATGTGCCAAATGCAATAGAATAGCAATCTGAACACATTCGCGCATAAATGAAATGACCACAATTTTCTCCAAAACTATAACAGATGCAAACTTGTCCTGTGTGGTGGAGATGAGATTTGATAAAGTAAGTGGAAATCCAGTAAAAGTTTCATTTGGCTACTTTGCACTCTCGAGATAATCGTCACCATGTGCCAAATGCAATAGAATAGCAATCTGAACACATTCGCGCATAAATGAAATGACCACAATTTTCTCCAAAACTATAAAAGATGCAAACTTGTCCTGTGTGGTGGAGATGAGATTTGATAAAGTAAGTGGAAATCCAGTAAAAGTTTCATTTGGCTAATTTGCACTCTCGAGATAATCGTTACCATGTGCCAAATGCAATAGAATAGCAATCTGAACACATTCGCGCATAAATGAAATGACCACAATGTTCTCCAAAACTATAACAGATGCAAACTTGTCCTGTGTGGTGGAGATGAGATTTGATAAAGTAAGTGGAAATCCAGTAAAAGTTTCATTTGGCTACTTTGCACTCTCGAGATAATCGTCACCATGTGCCAAATGCAATAGAATAGCAATCTGAACACATTCGCGCATAAATGAAATGACTACAATTTTCTCCAAAACTATAACAGATGCAAACTTGTCCTGTGTGGTGGAGATGAGATTTGATAAAGTAAGTGGAAATCCAGTAAAAGTTTCATTTGGCTACTTTGCACTCTCGAGATAATCGTCACCATGTGCCAAATGCAATAGAATAGCAATCTGAACACATTCGCGCATAAATGAAATGGCCATAATTTTCTCCAAAACTATAACAGATGCAAACTTGTCCTGTGTGGTGGAGATGAGATTTGATAAAGTAAGTGGAAATCCAGTAAAAGTTTCATTTGGCTACTTTGCACTCTCGAGATAATCGTCACCATGTGCCAAATGCAATAGAATAGCAATCTGAACACATTCGCGCATAAATGAAATGACCACAATTTTCTCCAAAACTATAACAGATGCAAACTTGTCCTGTGTGGTGGAGATGAGATTTAATAAAGTAAGTGGAAATCCAGTAAAAGTTTCATTTGGCTACTTTGCACTCTCGAGATAATCGTCACCATGTGCCAAATGCAATAGAATAGCAATCTGAACACATTCGCGCATAAATGAAATGACCACAATTTTCTCCAAAACTATAACAGATGCAAACTTGTCCTGTGTGGTGGAGATGAGATTTGATAAAGTAAGTGGAAATCCAGTAAAAGTTTCATTTGGCTACTTTGCACTCTCGAGATAATCGTCACCATGTGCCAAATGCAATAGAATAGCAATCTGAACACATTCGCGCATAAATGAAATGACCACAATTTTCTCCAAAACTATAACAGATGCAAACTTGTCCTGTGTGGTGGAGATGAGATTTGATAAAGTAAGTGGAAATCCAGTAAAAGTTTCATTTGGCTACTTTGCACTCTCGAGATAATCGTCACCATGTGCCAAATGCAATAGAATAGCAATCTGAACACATTCGCGCATAAATGAAATGACCACAATTTTCTCCAAAACTATAACAGATGCAAACTTGTCCTGTGTGGTGGAGATGAGATTTGATAAAGTAAGTGGAAATCCAGTAAAAGTTTCATTTGGCTACTTTGCACTCTCGAGATAATCGTCACCATGTGCCAAATGCAATATAAAAGCAATCTGAACACATTCGCGCATAAATGAAATGACCACAATTTTCTCCAAAACTATAACAGATGCAAACTTGTCCTGTGTGGTGGAGATGAGATTTGATAAAGTAAGTGGAAATCCAGTAAAAGTTTCATTTGGCTACTTTGCACTCTCGAGATAATCGTCACCATGTGCCAAATGCAATATAAAAGCAATCTGAACACATTCGCGCATAAATGAAATGACCACAATTTTCTCCAAAACTATAACAGATGCAAACTTGTCCTGTGTGGTGGAGATGAGATTTGATAAAGTAAGTGGAAATCCAGTAAAAGTTTCATTTGGCTACTTTGCACTCTCGAGATAATCGTCACCATGTGCCAAATGCAATATAAAAGCAATCTGAACACATTCGCGCATAAATGAAATGACCACAATTTTCTCCAAAACTATAAAAGATGCAAACTTGTCCTGTGTGGTGGAGATGAGATTTGATAAAGTAAGTGGAAATCCAGTAAAAGTTTCATTTGGCTAATTTGCACTCTCGAGATAATCGTTACCATGTGCCAAATGCAATAGAATAGCAATCTGAACACATTCGCGCATAAATGAAATGACCACAATGTTCTCCAAAACTATAACAGATGCAAACTTGTCCTGTGTGGTGGAGATGAGATTTGATAAAGTAAGTGGAAATCCAGTAAAAGTTTCATTTGGCTACTTTGCACTCTCGAGATAATCGTCACCATGTGCCAAATGCAATAGAATAGCAATCTGAACACATTCGCGCATAAATGAAATGACTACAATTTTCTCCAAAACTATAACAGATGCAAACTTGTCCTGTGTGGTGGAGATGAGTTTTGATAAAGTAAGTGGAAATCCAGTAAAAGTTTCATTTGGCTACTTTGCACTCTCGAGATAATCGTCACCATGTGCCAAATGCAATAGAATAGCAATCTGAACACATTCGCGCATAAATGAAATGACCACAATTTTCTCCAAAACTATAACAGATGCAAACTTGTCGTGTGTGGTGGAGATGAGATTTGATAAAGTAAGTGGAAATCCAGTAAAAGTTTCATTTGGCTACTTTGCACTCTCGAGATAATCGTCACCATGTGCCAAATGCAATAGAAAAGCAATCTGAACACATTCGCGCATAAATGAAATGACCACAATTTTCTCCAAAACTATAACAGATGCAAACTTGTCCTGTGTGGTGGAGATGAGATTTGATAAAGTAAGTGGAAATCCAGTAAAAGTTTCATTTGGCTACTTTGCACTCTCGAGATAATCGTCACCATGTGCAAAATGCAATAGAATAGCAATCTGAACACATTCGCGCATAAATGAAATGACCACAATTTTCTCCAAAACTATAACAGATGCAAACTTGTCCTGTGTGGTGGAGATGAGATTTGATAAAGTAAGTGGAAATCCAGTAAAAGTTTCATTTGGCTACTTTGCACTCTCGAGATAATCGTCACCATGTGCCAAATGCAATAGAATAGCAATCTGAACACATTCGCGCATAAATGAAATGACCACAATTTTCTCCAAAACTATAACAGATGCAAACTTGTCCTGTGTGGTGGAGATGAGATTTAATAAAGTAAGTGGAAATCCAGTAAAAGTTTCATTTGGCTACTTTGCACTCTCGAGATAATCGTCACCATGTGCCAAATGCAATAGAATAGCAATCTGAACACATTCGCGCATAAATGAAATGACCACAATTTTCTCCAAAACTATAACAGATGCAAACTTGTCCTGTGTGGTGGAGATGAGATTTGATAAAGTAAGTGGAAATCCAGTAAAAGTTTCATTTGGCTACTTTGCACTCTCGAGATAATCGTCACCATGTGCCAAATGCAATAGAATAGCAATCTGAACACATTCGCGCATAAATGAAATGACCACAATTTTCTCCAAAACTATAACAGATGCAAACTTGTCCTGTGTGGTGGAGATGAGATTTGATAAAGTAAGTGGAAATCCAGTAAAAGTTTCATTTGGCTACTTTGCACTCTCGAGATAATCGTCACCATGTGCCAAATGCAATAGAATAGCAATCTGAACACATTCGCGCATAAATGAAATGACCACAATTTTCTCCAAAACTATAACAGATGCAAACTTGTCCTGTGTGGTGGAGATGAGATTTGATAAAGTAAGTGGAAATCCAGTAAAAGTTTCATTTGGCTACTTTGCACTCTCGAGATAATCGTCACCATGTGCCAAATGCAATAGAATAGCAATCTAAACACATTCGCGCATAAATAAAATGACCACAATTTTCTCCAAAACTATAACAGATGCAAACTTGTCCTATGTGGTGGAGATGAGATTTGATAAAGTAAGTGGAAATCCAGTAAAAGTTTCATTTGGCTACTTTGCACTCTCGAGATAATTGTCACCATGTGCCAAATGCAATAGAATAGCAATCTGAACACATTCGCGCATAAATGAAATGACAACAATTTTCTCCAAAACTATAACAGATACAAACTTGTCCTGTGTGGTGGAGATGAGATTTGATAAAGTAAGTGGAAATCCAGTAAAAGTTTCATTTGGCTACTTTGCACTCTCGAGATAATCGTCACCATGTGCCAAATGCAATAGAATAGCAATCTGAACACATTCGCGCATAAATGAAATGACCACAATTTTCTCCAAAACTATAACAGATGCAAACTTGTCCTGTGTGGTGGAGATGAGATTTGATAAAGTAAGTGGAAATCCAGTAAAAGTTTCATTTGGCTACTTTGCACTCTCGAGATAATCGTCACCATGTGCCAAATGCAATAGAATAGCAATCTGAACACATTCGCGCATAAATGAAATGACCACAATTTTCTCCAAAACTATAACAGATGCAAACTTGTCGTGTGTGGTGGAGATGAGATTTGATAAAGTAAGTGGAAATCCAGTAAAAGTTTCATTTGGCTACTTTGCACTATCGAGATAATCGTCACCATGTGCCAAATGCAATAGAATAGCAATCTGAACACATTCGCGCATAAATGAAATGACCACAATTTTCTCCAAAACTATAACAGATGCAAACTTGTCCTGTGTGGTGGAGATGAGATTTGATAAAGTAAGTGGAAATCCAGTAAAAGTTTCATTTGGCTACTTTGCACTCTCGAGATAATCGTCACCATGTGCCAAATGCAATATAAAAGCAATCTGAACACATTCGCGCATAAATAAAATGACCACAATTTTCTCCAAAACTATAACAGATGCAAACTTGTCCTATGTGGTGGAGATGAGATTTGATAAAGTAAGTGGAAATCCAGTAAAAGTTTCATTTGGCTACTTTGCACTCTCGAGATAATCGTCACCATGTGCCAAATGCAATATAAAAGCAATCTGAACACATTCGCGAATAAATGAAATTACCACAATTTTCTCCAAAACTATAACAGATGCAAACTTGTCTTGTGTGGTGGAGATGAGATTTGATAAAGTAAGTGGAAATCCAGTAAAAGTTTCATTTGGCTACTTTGCACTCTCGAGATAATCGTCACCATGTGCCAAATGCAATATAAAAGCAATCTGAACACATTCGCGCATAAATGAAATGACCACAATTTTCTCCAAAACTATAACAGATGCAAACTTGTCCTATGTGGTGGAGATGAGATTTGATAAAGTAAGTGGAAATCCAGTAAAAGTTTCATTTGGCTACTTTGCACTCTCGAGATAATCGTCACCATGTGCCAAATGCAATATAAAAGCAATCTGAACACATTCGCGCATAAATGAAATGACCACAATTTTCTCCAAAACTATAACAGATGCAAACTTGTCCTGTGTGGTGGAGATGAGATTTAATAAAGTAAGTGGAAATCCAGTAAAAGTTTCATTTGGCTACTTTGCACTCTCGAGATAATCGTCACCATGTGCCAAATGCAATAGAATAGCAATCTGAACACATTCGCGCATAAATGAAATGACCACAATTTTCTCCAAAACTATAACAGATGCAAACTTGTCCTGTGTGGTGGAGATGAGATTTGATAAAGTAAGTGGAAATCCAGTAAAAGTTTCATTTGGCTACTTTGCACTCTCGAGATAATCGTCACCATGTGCCAAATGCAATAGAATAGCAATCTGAACACATTCGCGCATAAATGAAATGACCACAATTTTCTCCAAAACTATAACAGATGCAAACTTGTCCTGTGTGGTGGAGATGAGATTTGATAAAGTAAGTGGAAATCCAGTAAAAGTTTCATTTGGCTACTTTGCACTCTCGAGATAATCGTCACCATGTGCCAAATGCAATAGAATAGCAATCTGAACACATTCGCGCATAAATGAAATGACCACAATTTTCTCCAAAACTATAACAGATGCAAACTTGTCCTGTGTGGTGGAGATGAGATTTGATAAAGTAAGTGGAAATCCAGTAAAAGTTTCATTTGGCTACTTTGCACTCTCGAGATAATCGTCACCATGTGCCAAATGCAATATAAAAGCAATCTGAACACATTCGCGCATAAATGAAATGACCACAATTTTCTCCAAAACTATAACAGATGCAAACTTGTCCTGTGTGGTGGAGATGAGATTTGATAAAGTAAGTGGAAATCCAGTAAAAGTTTCATTTGGCTACTTTGCACTCTCGAGATAATCGTCACCATGTGCCAAATGCAATATAAAAGCAATCTGAACACATTCGCGCATAAATGAAATGACCACAATTTTCTCCAAAACTATAACAGATGCAAACTTGTCCTGTGTGGTGGAGATGAGATTTGATAAAGTAAGTGGAAATCCAGTAAAAGTTTCATTTGGCTACTTTGCACTCTCGAGATAATCGTCACCATGTGCCAAATGCAATATAAAAGCAATCTGAACACATTCGCGCATAAATGAAATAACCACAATTTTCTCCAAAACTATAAAAGATGCAAACTTGTCCTGTGTGGTGGAGATGAGATTTGATAAAGTAAGTGGAAATCCAGTAAAAGTTTCATTTGGCTACTTTGCACTCTCGAGATAATCGTTACCATGTGCCAAATGCAATAGAATAGCAATCTGAACACATTCGCGCATAAATGAAATGACCACAATGTTCTCCAAAACTATAACAGATGCAAACTTGTCCTGTGTGGTGGAGATGAGATTTGATAAAGTAAGTGGAAATCCAGTAAAAGTTTCATTTGGCTACTTTGCACTCTCGAGATAATCGTCACCATGTGCCAAGTGCAATAGAATAGCAATCTGAACACATTCGCGCATAAATGAAATGACTACAATTTTCTCCAAAACTATAACAGATGCAAACTTGTCCTGTGTGGTGGAGATGAGTTTTGATAAAGTAAGTGGAAATCCAGTAAAAGTTTCATTTGGCTACTTTGCACTCTCGAGATAATCGTCACCATGTGCCAAATGCAATAGAATAGCAATCTGAACACATTCGCGCATAAATGAAATGACCACAATTTTCTCCAAAACTATAACAGATGCAAACTTGTCGTGTGTGGTGGAGATGAGATTTGATAAAGTAAGTAGAAATCCAGTAAAAGTTTCATTTGGCTACTTTGCACTCTCGAGATAATCGTCACCATGTGCCAAATGCAATAGAAAAGCAATCTGAACACATTCGCGCATAAATGAAATGACCACAATTTTCTCCAAAACTATAACAGATGCAAACTTGTCCTGTGTGGTGGAGATGAGATTTGATAAAGTAAGTGGAAATCCAGTAAAAGTTTCATTTGGCTACTTTGCACTCTCGAGATAATCGTCACCATATGCAAAATGCAATAGAATAGCAATCTGAACACATTCGCGCATAAATGAAATGACCACAATTTTCTCCAAAACTATAACAGATGCAAACTTGTCCTGTGTGGTGGAGATGAGATTTGATAAAGTAAGTGGAAATCCAGTAAAAGTTTCATTTGGCTACTTTGCACTCTCGAGATAATCGTTACCATGTGCCAAATGCAATAGAATAGCAATCTGAACACATTCGCGCATAAATGAAATGACCACAATGTTCTCCAAAACTATAACAGATGCAAACTTGTCCTGTGTGGTGGAGATGAGATTTGATAAAGTAAGTGGAAATCCAGTAAAAGTTTCATTTGGCTACTTTGCACTCTCGAGATAATCGTCACCATGTGCCAAGTGCAATAGAATAGCAATCTGAACACATTCGCGCATAAATGAAATGACTACAATTTTCTCCAAAACTATAACAGATGCAAACTTGTCCTGTGTGGTGGAGATGAGTTTTGATAAAGTAAGTGGAAATCCAGTAAAAGTTTCATTTGGCTACTTTGCACTCTCGAGATAATCGTCACCATGTGCCAAATGCAATAGAATAGCAATCTGAACACATTCGCGCATAAATGAAATGACCACAATTTTCTCCAAAACTATAACAGATGCAAACTTGTCGTGTGTGGTGGAGATGAGATTTGATAAAGTAAGTGGAAATCCAGTAAAAGTTTCATTTGGCTACTTTGCACTCTCGAGATAATCGTCACCATGTGCCAAATGCAATAGAAAAGCAATCTGAACACATTCGCGCATAAATGAAATGACCACAATTTTCTCCAAAACTATAACAGATGCAAACTTGTCCTGTGTGGTGGAGATGAGATTTGATAAAGTAAGTGGAAATCCAGTAAAAGTTTCATTTGGCTACTTTGCACTCTCGAGATAATCGTCACCATGTGCAAAATGCAATAGAATAGCAATCTGAACACATTCGCGCATAAATGAAATGACCACAATTTTCTCCAAAACTATAACAGATGCAAACTTGTCCTGTGTGGTGGAGATGAGATTTGATAAAGTAAGTGGAAATCCAGTAAAAGTTTCATTTGGCTACTTTGCACTCTCGAGATAATCGTCACCATGTGCCAAATGCAATAGAATAGCAATCTGAACACATTCGCGCATAAATGAAATGACCACAATTTTCTCCAAAACTATAACAGATGCAAACTTGTCCTGTGTGGTGGAGATGAGATTTAATAAAGTAAGTGGAAATCCAGTAAAAGTTTCATTTGGCTACTTTGCACTCTCGAGATAATCGTCACCATGTGCCAAATGCAATAGAATAGCAATCTGAACACATTCGCGCATAAATGAAATGACCACAATTTTCTCCAAAACTATAACAGATGCAAACTTGTCCTGTGTGGTGGAGATGAGATTTGATAAAGTAAGTGGAAATCCAGTAAAAGTTTCATTTGGCTACTTTGCACTCTCGAGATAATCGTCACCATGTGCCAAATGCAATAGAATAGCAATCTGAACACATTCGCGCATAAATGAAATGACCACAATTTTCTCCAAAACTATAACAGATGCAAACTTGTCCTGTGTGGTGGAGATGAGATTTGATAAAGTAAGTGGAAATCCAGTAAAAGTTTCATTTGGCTACTTTGCACTCTCGAGATAATCGTCCCCATGTGCCAAATGCAATAGAATAGCAATCTGAACACATTCGCGCATAAATGAAATGACCACAATTTTCTCCAAAACTATAACAGATGCAAACTTGTCCTGTGTGGTGGAGATGAGATTTGATAAAGTAAGTGGAAATCCAGTAAAAGTTTCATTTGGCTACTTTGCACTCTCGAGATAATCGTCACCATGTGCCAAATGCAATAGAATAGCAATCTGAACACATTCGCGCATAAATGAAATGACCACAATTTTCTCCAAAACTATAACAGATGCAAACTTGTCCTGTGTGGTGGAGATGAGATTTGATAAAGTAAGTGGAAATCCAGTAAAAGTTTCATTTGGCTACTTTGCACTCTCGAGATAATCGTCACCATGTGCCAAATGCAATAGAATAGCAATCTAAACACATTCGCGCATAAATAAAATGACCACAATTTTCTCCAAAACTATAACAGATGCAAACTTGTCCTATGTGGTGGAGATGAGATTTGATAAAGTAAGTGGAAATCCAGTAAAAGTTTCATTTGGCTACTTTGCACTCTCGAGATAATCGTCACCATGTGCCAAATGCAATAGAATAGCAATCTGAACACATTCGCGCATAAATGAAATGACAACAATTTTCTCCAAAACTATAACAGATACAAACTTGTCCTGTGTGGTGGAGATGAGATTTGATAAAGTAAGTGGAAATCCAGTAAAAGTTTCATTTGGCTACTTTGCACTCTCGAGATAATCGTCACCATGTGCCAAATGCAATAGAATAGCAATCTGAACACATTCGCGCATAAATGAAATGACCACAATTTTCTCCAAAACTATAACAGATGCAAACTTGTCCTGTGTGGTGGAGATGAGATTTGATAAAGTAAGTGGAAATCCAGTAAAAGTTTCATTTGGCTACTTTGCACTCTCGAGATAATCGTCACCATGTGCCAAATGCAATAGAATAGCAATCTGAACACATTCGCGCATAAATGAAATGACCACAATTTTCTCCAAAACTATAACAGATGCAAACTTGTCGTGTGTGGTGGAGATGAGATTTGATAAAGTAAGTGGAAATCCAGTAAAAGTTTCATTTGGCTACTTTGCACTATCGAGATAATCGTCACCATGTGCCAAATGCAATAGAATAGCAATCTGAACACATTCGCGCATAAATGAAATGACCACAATTTTCTCCAAAACTATAACAGATGCAAACTTGTCCTGTGTGGTGGAGATGAGATTTGATAAAGTAAGTGGAAATCCAGTAAAAGTTTCATTTGGCTACTTTGCACTCTCGAGATAATCGTCACCATGTGCCAAATGCAATATAAAAGCAATCTGAACACATTCGCGCATAAATAAAATGACCACAATTTTCTCCACAACTATAACAGATGCAAACTTGTCCTATGTGGTGGAGATGAGATTTGATAAAGTAAGTGGAAATCCAGTAAAAGTTTCATTTGGCTACTTTGCACTCTCGAGATAATCGTCACCATGTGCCAAATGCAATATAAAAGCAATCTGAACACATTCGCGAATAAATGAAATTACCACAATTTTCTCCAAAACTATAACAGATGCAAACTTGTCTTGTGTGGTGGACATGAGATTTGATAAAGTAAGTGGAAATCCAGTAAAAGTTTCATTTGGCTACTTTGCACTCTCGAGATAATCGTCACCATGTGCCAAATGCAATATAAAAGCAATCTGAACACATTCGCGCATAAATGAAATGACCACAATTTTCTCCAAAACTATAACAGATGCAAACTTGTCCTATGTGGTGGAGATGAGATTTGATAAAGTAAGTGGAAATCCAGTAAAAGTTTCATTTGGCTACTTTGCACTCTCGAGATAATCGTCACCATGTGCCAAATGCAATATAAAAGCAATCTGAACACATTCGCGCATAAATGAAATGACCACAATTTTCTCCAAAACTATAACAGATGCAAACTTGTCCTGTGTGGTGGAGATGAGATTTGATAAAGTAAGTGGAAATCCAGTAAAAGTTTCATTTGGCTACTTTGCACTCTCGAGATAATCGTCACCATGTGCCAAATGCAATATAAAAGCAATCTGAACACATTCGCGCATAAATGAAATGACCACAATTTTCTCCAAAACTATAACAGATGCAAACTTGTCCTATGTGGTGGAGATGAGATTTGATAAAGTAAGTGGAAATCCAGTAAAAGTTTCATTTGGCTACTTTGCACTCTCGAGATAATCGTCACCATGTGCCAAATGCAATATAAAAGCAATCTGAACACATTCGCGCATAAATGAAATGACCACAATTTTCTCCAAAACTATAACAGATGCAAACTTGTCCTGTGTGGTGGAGATGAGATTTGATAAAGTAAGTGGAAATCCAGTAAAAGTTTCATTTGGCTACTTTGCACTCTCGAGATAATCGTCACCATGTGCCAAATGCAATATAAAAGCAATCTGAACACATTCGCGCATAAATGAAATGACCACAATTTTCTCCAAAACTATAATAGATGCAAACTTGTCCTGTGTGGTGGAGATGAGATTTGATAAAGTAAGTGGAAATCCAGTAAAAGTTTCATTTGGTACTTTGCACTCTCGAGATAATCGTCACCATGTGCCAAATGCAATATAAAAGCAATCTGAACACATTCGCGCATAAATGAAATGACCACAATTTTCTCCAAAACTATAACAGATGCAAACTTGTCCTATGTGGTGGAGATGAGATTTGATAAAGTAAGTGGAAATCCAGTAAAAGTTTCATTTGGCTACTTTGCACTCTCGAGATAATCGTCACCATGTGCCAAATGCAATATAAAAGCAATCTGAACACATTCGCGCATAAATGAAATGACCACAATTTTCTCCAAAACTATAACAGATGCAAACTTGTCCTATGTGGTGGAGATGAGATTTGATAAAGTAAGTGGAAATCCAGTAAAAGTTTCATTTGGCTACTTTGCACTCTCGAGATAATCGTCACCATGTGCCAAATGCAATATAAAAGCAATCTGAACACATTCGCGCATAAATGAAATGACCACAATTTTCTCCAAAACTATAACAGATGCAAACTTGTCCTGTGTGGTGGAGATGAGATTTGATAAAGTAAGTGGAAATCCAGTAAAAGTTTCATTTGGCTACTTTGCACTCTCGAGATAATCGTCACCATGTGCCAAATGCAATATAAAAGCAATCTGAACACATTCGCGCATAAATGAAATGACCACAATTTTCTCCAAAACTATAATAGATGCAAACTTGTCCTGTGTGGTGGAGATGAGATTTGATAAAGTAAGTGGAAATCCAGTAAAAGTTTCATTTGGTACTTTGCACTCTCGAGATAATCGTCACCATGTGCCAAATGCAATATAAAAGCAATCTGAACACATTCGCGCATAAATGAAATGACCACAATTTTCTCCAAAACTATACCAGATGCAAACTTGTCCTATGTGGTGGAGATGAGATTTGATAAAGTAAGTGGAAATCCAGTAAAAGTTTCATTTGGCTACTTTGCACTCTCGAGATAATCGTCACCATGTGCCAAATGCAATATAAAAGCAATCTGAACACATTCGCGCATAAATGAAATGACCACAATTTTCTCCAAAACTATAACAGATGCAAACTTGTCCTATGTGGTGGAGATGAGATTTGATAAAGTAAGTGGAAATCCAGTAAAAGTTTCATTTGGCTACTTTGCACTCTCGAGATAATCGTCACCATGTGCCAAATGCAATATAAAAGCAATCTGAACACATTCGCGTATAAATGAAATGACCACAATTTTCTCCAAAACTATAACAGATGCAAACTTGTCCTATGTGGTGGAGATGAGATTTGATAAAGTAAGTGGAAATCCAGTAAAAGTTTTATTTGGCTACTTTGCACTCTCGAGATAATCGTCACCATGTGCCAAATGCAATATAAAAGCAATCTGAACACATTCGCGCATAAATGAAATGACCACAATTTTCTCCAAAACTATAACAGATGCAAACTTGTCCTATGTGGTGGAGGTGAGATTTGATAAAGTAAGTGGAAATCCAGTAAAAGTTTCATTTGGCTACTTTGCACTCTCGAGATAATCGTCACCATGTGCCAAATGCAATATAATAGCAATCTGAACACATTCGCGCATAAATAAAATGACCACAATTTTCTCCAAAACTATAACAGATGCAAACTTGTCCTGTGTGGTGGAGATGAGATTTGATAAATTAAGTGGAAATCCAGTAAAAGTTTCATTTGGCTACTTTGCACTCTCGAGATAATCGTCACCATGTGCCAAATGCAATATAAAAGCAATCTGAACACATTCGCGCATAAATGAAATGACCACAATTTTCTCCAAAACTATAACACATGCAAACTTGTCCTGTGTGGTGGAGATGAGATTTGATAAAGTAAGTGGAAATCCAGTAAAAGTTTCATTTGGCTACTTTGCACTCTCGAGATAATCGTCACCATGTGCCAAAAGCAATATAAAAGCAATCTGAACACATTCGCGCATAAATGAAATGACCACAATTTTCTCCAAAACTATAACAGATGCAAACTTGTCCTGTGTGGTGGAGATGAGATTTGATAAAGTAAGTGGAAATCCAGTAAAAGTTTCATTTGGCTACTTTGCACTCTCGAGATAATCGTCACCATGTGCCAAATGCAATATAATAGCAATCTGAACACATTCGCGCATAAATGAAATGACCACAATTTTCTCCAAAACTATAACAGATGCAAACTTGTCCTCTGTGGTGGAGATGAGATTTGATAAAGTAAGTGGAAATCCAGCAAAAGTTTCATTTGGCTACTTTGCACTCTCGATATAATCGTCACCATGTGCCAAATGCAATATAAAAGCAATCTGAACACATTCGCGCATAAATGAAATGACCACAATTTTCTCCAAAACTATAACAGATGCAAACTTGTCCTGTGTGGTGGAGATGAGATTTGATAAAGCAAGTGGAAATCCAGTAAAAGTTTCATTTGGCTACTTTGCACTCTCGAGATAATCGTCACCATGTGCCAAATGCAATATAAAAGCAATCTGAACACATTCGCGCATAAATGAAATGACCACAATTTTCTCCAAAACTATAACAGATGCAAACTTGTCCTGTGTGGTGGAGATGAGATTTGATAAAGTAAGTGGAAATCCAGTAAAAGTTTCATTTGGCTACTTTGCACTCTCGAGATAATCGTCACCATGTGCCAAATGCAATATAAAAGCAATCTGAACACATTCGCGCATAAATGAAATGACCACAATTTTCTCCAAAACTATAAAAGATGCAAACTTGTCCTGTGTGGTGGAGATGATTTTTGATAAAGTAAGTGGAAATCCAGTAAAAGTTTCATTTGGCTACTTTGCACTCTCGAGATAATCGTCATCATGTGCCAAATGCAATAGAATAGCAATCTGAAAACATTCGCGCATAAATGAAATGACCACAATTTTCTCCAAAACTATAACAGATGCAAACTTGTCCTGTGTGGTGGAGATGAGATTTGATAAAGTAAGTGGAAATCCAGTAAAAGTTTCATTTGGCTACTTTGCACTCTCGAGATAATCGTCACCATGTGCCAAATGCAATAGAATAGCAATCTGAACACATTCGCGCATAAATGAAATGACCACAATTTTCTCCAAAACTATAACAGATGCAAACTTGTCCTGTGTGGTGGAGATGAGATTTGATAAAGTAAGTGGAAATCCAGTAAAAGTTTCATTTGGCTACTTTGCACTCTCGAGATAATCGTCACCATGTGCCAAATGCAATAGAATAGCAATCTGAACACATTCGCGCATAAATGAAATGACCACAATTGTCTCCAAAACTATAACAGATGCAAACTTGTCCTGTGTGGTGGAGATGAGATTTGATAAAGTAAGTGGAAATCCAGTAAAAGTTTCATTTGGCTACTTTGCACTCTCGAGATAATCGTCACCATGTGCCAAATGCAATAGAATAGCAATCTGAACACGTTCGCGCATAAATGAAATGACCACAATTTTCTCCAAAACTATAACAGATGCAAACTTGTCCTGTGTGGTGGAGATGAGATTTGATAAAGTAAGTGGAAATCCAGTAAAAGTTTCATTTGGCTACTTTGCACTCTCGAGATAATCGTCACCATGTGCCAAATGCAATAGAATAGCAATCTGAACACATTCGAGCATAAATGAAATGACCACAATTTTCTCCAAAACTATAACAGATGCAAACTTGTCCTGTGTGGTGGAGATGAGATTTGATAAAGTAAGTGGAAATCCAGTAAAAGTTTAATTTGGCTACTTTGCACTCTCGAGATAATCGTCACCATGTGCCAAATGCAATAGAATAGCAATCTGAACACATTCGCGCATAAATGAAATGACCACAATTTTCTCCAAAACTATAACAGATGCAAACTTGTCCTGTGTGGTAGAGATGAGATTTGATAAAGTAAGTGGAAATCCAGTAAAAGTTTCATTTGGCTACTTTGCACTCTCGAGATAATCGTCACCATGTGCCAAATGCAATAGAATAGCAATCTGAACACATTCGCGCATAAATGAAATGACCACAATTTTCTCCAAAACTATAACAGATGCAAACTTGTCCTGTGTGGTGGAGATGAGATTTGATAAAGTAAGTGGAAATCCAGTAAAAGTTTCATTTGGCTACTTTGCACTCTCGAGATAATCGTCACCATGTGCCAAATGCAATAGAATAGCAATCTGAACACATTCGCGCATAAATGAAATGACCACAATTTTCTCCAAAACTATAACAGATGCAAACTTGTCCTGTGTGGTGGAGATGAGATTTGATAAAGCAAGTGGAAATCCAGTAAAAGTTTCATTTGGCTACTTTGCACTCTCGAGATAATCGTCACCATGTGCCAAATGCAATATAAAAGCAATCTGAACACATTCGCGCATAAATGAAATGACCACAATTTTCTCCAAAACTATAACAGATGCAAACTTGTCCTGTGTGGTGGAGATGAGATTTGATAAAGTAAGTGGAAATCCAGTAAAAGTTTCATTTGGCTACTTTGCACTCTCGAGATAATCGTCACCATGTGCCAAATGCAATATAAAAGCAATCTGAACACATTCGCGCATAAATGAAATGACCACAATTTTCTCCAAAACTATAAAAGATGCAAACTTGTCCTGTGTGGTGGAGATGATTTTTGATAAAGTAAGTGGAAATCCAGTAAAAGTTTCATTTGGCTACTTTGCACTCTCGAGATAATCGTCATCATGTGCCAAATGCAATAGAATAGCAATCTGAACACATTCGCGCATAAATGAAATGACCACAATTTTCTCCAAAACTATAACAGATGCAAACTTGTCCTGTGTGGTGGAGATGAGATTTGATAAAGTAAGTGGAAATCCAGTAAAAGTTTCATTTGGCTACTTTGCACTCTCGAGATAATCGTCACCATGTGCCAAATGCAATAGAATAGCAATCTGAACACTTTCGCGCATAAATGAAATGACCACAATTTTCTCCAAAACTATAACAGATGCAAACTTGTCCTGTGTGGTGGAGATGAGATTTGATAAAGTAAGTGGAAATCCAGTAAAAGTTTCATTTGGCTACTTTGCACTCTCGAGATAATCGTCACCATGTGCCAAATGCAATAGAATAGCAATCTGAACACATTCGCGCATAAATGAAATGACCACAATTTTCTCCAAAACTATAACAGATGCAAACTTGTCCTGTGTGGTGGAGATGAGATTTGATAAAGCAAGTGGAAATCCAGTAAAAGTTTCATTTGGCTACTTTGCACTCTCGAGATAATCGTCACCATGTGCCAAATGCAATATAAAAGCAATCTGAACACATTCGCGCATAAATGAAATGACCACAATTTTCTCCAAAACTATAACAGATGCAAACTTGTCCTGTGTGGTGGAGATGAGATTTGATAAAGTAAGTGGAAATCCAGTAAAAGTTTCATTTGTCTACTTTGCACTCTCGAGATAATCGTCACCATGTGCCAAATGCAATATAAAAGCAATCTGAACACATTCGCGCATAAATGAAATGACCACAATTTTCTCCAAAACTATAAAAGATGCAAACTTGTCCTGTGTGGTGGAGATGATTTTTGATAAAGTAAGTGGAAATCCAGTAAAAGTTTCATTTGGCTACTTTGCACTCTCGAGATAATCGTCATCATGTGCCAAATGCAATAGAATAGCAATCTGAACACATTCGCGCATAAATGAAATGACCACAATTTTCTCCAAAACTATAACAGATGCAAACTTGTCCTGTGTGGTGGAGATGAGATTTGATAAAGTAAGTGGAAATCCAGTAAAAGTTTCATTTGGCTACTTTGCACTCTCGAGATAATCGTCACCATGTGCCAAATGCAATAGAATAGCAATCTGAACACATTCGCGCATAAATGAAATGACCACAATTTTCTCCAAAACTATAACAGATGCAAACTTGTCCTGTGTGGTGGAGATGAGATTTGATAAAGTAAGTGGAAATCCAGTAAAAGTTTCATTTGGCTACTTTGCACTCTCGAGATAATCGTCACCATGTGCCAAATGCAATAGAATAGCAATCTGAACACATTCGCGCATAAATGAAATGACCACAATTGTCTCCAAAACTATAACAGATGCAAACTTGTCCTGTGTGGTGGAGATGAGATTTGATAAAGTAAGTGGAAATCCAGTAAAAGTTTCATTTGGCTACTTTGCACTCTCGAGATAATCGTCACCATGTGCCAAATGCAATAGAATAGCAATCTGAACACGTTCGCGCATAAATGAAATGACCACAATTTTCTCCAAAACTATAACAGATGCAAACTTGTCCTGTGTGGTGGAGATGAGATTTGATAAAGTAAGTGGAAATCCAGTAAAAGTTTCATTTGGCTACTTTGCACTCTCGAGATAATCGTCACCATGTGCCAAATGCAATAGAATAGCAATCTGAACACATTCGAGCATAAATGAAATGACCACAATTTTCTCCAAAACTATAACAGATGCAAACTTGTCCTGTGTGGTGGAGATGAGATTTGATAAAGTAAGTGGAAATCCAGTAAAAGTTTCATTTGGCTACTTTGCACTCTCGAGATAATCGTCACCATGTGCCAAATGCAATAGAATAGCAATCTGAACACATTCGCGCATAAATGAAATGACCACAATTTTCTCCAAAACTATAACAGATGCAAACTTGTCCTGTGTGGTAGAGATGAGATTTGATAAAGTAAGTGGAAATCCAGTAAAAGTTTCATTTGGCTACTTTGCACTCTCGAGATAATCGTCACCATGTGCCAAATGCAATAGAATAGCAATCTGAACACATTCGCGCATAAATGAAATGACCACAATTTTCTCCAAAACTATAACAGATGCAAACTTGTCCTGTGTGGTGGAGATGAGATTTGATAAAGTAAGTGGAAATCCAGTAAAAGTTTCATTTGGCTACTTTGCACTCTCGAGATAATCGTCACCATGTGCCAAATGCAATAGAATAGCAATCTGAACACATTCGCGCATAAATGAAATGACCACAATTTTCTCCAAAACTATAACAGATGCAAACTTGTCCTGTGTGGTGGAGATGAGATTTGATAAAGCAAGTGGAAATCCAGTAAAAGTTTCATTTGGCTACTTTGCACTCTCGAGATAATCGTCACCATGTGCCAAATGCAATATAAAAGCAATCTGAACACATTCGCGCATAAATGAAATGACCACAATTTTCTCCAAAACTATAACAGATGCAAACTTGTCCTGTGTGGTGGAGATGAGATTTGATAAAGTAAGTGGAAATCCAGTAAAAGTTTCATTTGGCTACTTTGCACTCTCGAGATAATCGTCACCATGTGCCAAATGCAATATAAAAGCAATCTGAACACATTCGCGCATAAATGAAATGACCACAATTTTCTCCAAAACTATAAAAGATGCAAACTTGTCCTGTGTGGTGGAGATGATTTTTGATAAAGTAAGTGGAAATCCAGTAAAAGTTTCATTTGGCTACTTTGCACTCTCGAGATAATCGTCATCATGTGCCAAATGCAATAGAATAGCAATCTGAACACATTCGCGCATAAATGAAATGACCACAATTTTCTCCAAAACTATAACAGATGCAAACTTGTCCTGTGTGGTGGAGATGAGATTTGATAAAGTAAGTGGAAATCCAGTAAAAGTTTCATTTGGCTACTTTGCACTCTCGAGATAATCGTCACCATGTGCCAAATGCAATAGAATAGCAATCTGAACACTTTCGCGCATAAATGAAATGACCACAATTTTCTCCAAAACTATAACAGATGCAAACTTGTCCTGTGTGGTGGAGATGAGATTTGATAAAGTAAGTGGAAATCCAGTAAAAGTTTCATTTGGCTACTTTGCACTCTCGAGATAATCGTCACCATGTGCCAAATGCAATAGAATAGCAATCTGAGCACATTTCGCGCATTAATGAAATGACCACAATTTTCTCCAAAACTATAACAGATGCAAACTTGTCGTGTGTGGTGGAGATGAGATTTGATAAAGTAAGTGGAAATCCAGTAAAAGTTTCATTTGGCTACTTTGCACTCTCGAGATAATCGTCACCATGTGCCAAATGCAATAGAATAGCAATCTGAACATATTCGCGCATAAATGAAATGACCACAATTTTCTCCAAAACTATAACAGATGCAAACTTGTCGTGTGTTTTGGAGATGAGATTTGATAAAGTAAGTGGAAATCCAGTAAAAGTTTCATTTGGCTACTTTGCACTCTCGAGATAATCGTCACCATGTGCCAAATGCAATAGAATAGCAATCTGAACACATTCGCGCATAAATGAAATGACCACAATTGTCTCCAAAACTATAACAGATGCAAACTTGTCCTGTGTGGTGGAGATGAGATTTGATAAAGTAAGTGGAAATCCAGTAAAAGTTTCATTTGGCTACTTTGCACTCTCGAGATAATCGTCACCATGTGCCAAATGCAATAGAATAGCAATCTGAACACATTCGCGCATAAATGAAATGACCACAATTTTCTCCAAAAATATAACAGATGCAAACTTGTCCTGTGTGGTGGAGATGAGATTTGATAAAGTAAGTGGAAATCCAGTAAAAGTTTCATTTGGCTACTTTGCACTCTCGAGATAATCGTCACCATGTGCCAAATGCAATAGAATAGCAATCTGAACACATTCGCGCATAAATGAAATGACCACAATTTTCTCCAAAACTATAACAGATGCAAACTTGTCCTGTGTGGTGGAGATGAGATTTGATAAAGTAAGTGGAAATCCAGTAAAAGTTTCATTTGGCTACTTTGCACTCTCGAGATAATCGTCACCATGTGCCAAATGCAATAGAATAGCAATCTGAACACATTCGCGCATAAATGAAATGACCACAATTTTCTCCAAAACTATAACAGATGCAAACTTGTCCTGTGTGGTGGAGATGAGATTTGATAAAGTAAGTGGAAATCCAGTAAAAGTTTCATTTGGCTACTTTGCACTCTCGAGATAATCGTCACCATGTGCCAAATGCAATAGAATAGCAATCTGAACACATTCGCGCATAAATGAAATGACCACAATTTTCTCCAAAACTATAACAGATGCAAACTTGTCCTGTGTGGTGGAGATGAGATTTGATAAAGTAAGTGGAAATCCAGTAAAAGTTTCATTTGGCTACTTTGCACTCTCGAGATAATCGTCACCATGTGCCAAATGCAATATAATAGCAATCTGAACACATTCGCGCATAAATGAAATGACCACAATTTTATCCAAAACTATAACAGATGCAAACTTGTCCTGTGTGGTGGAGATGAGATTTGATAAAGTAAGTGGAAATCCAGTAAAAGTTTCATTTGGCTACTTTGCACTCTCGAGATAATCGTCACCATGTGCCAAATGCAATAGAATAGCAATCTGAACACATTCGCGCATAAATGAAATGACCACAATTTTCTCCAAAACTATAACAGATGCAAACTTGTCCTGTGTGGTGGAGATGAGATTTGATAAAGTAAGTGGAAATCCAGTAAAAGTTTCATTTGGCTACTTTGCACTCTCGAGATAATCGTCACCATGTGCCAAATGCAATAGAATAGCAATCTGAACACATTCGCGCATAAATGAAATGACCACAATTTTCTCCAAAACTATAACAGATGCAAACTTGTCCTGTGTGGTGGAGATGAGTTTTGATAAAGTAAGTGGAAATCCAGTAAAAGTTTCATTTGGCTACTTTGCACTCTCGAGATAATCGTCACCATGTGCCAAATGCAATAGAATAGCAATCTGAACATATTCGCGCATAAATGAAATGAACACAATTTTCTCCAAAACTATAACAGATGCAAACTTGTCATGTGTTTTGGAGATGAGATTTGATAAAGTAAGTGGAAATCCAGTAAAAGTTTCATTTGGCTACTTTGCACTCTCGAGATAATCGTCACCATGTGCCAAATGCAATAGAATAGCAATCTGAACACATTCGCGCATAAATGAAATGACCACAATTGTCTCCAAAACTATAACAGATGCAAACTTGTCCTGTGTGGTGGAGATGAGATTTGATAAAGTAAGTGGAAATCCAGTAAAAGTTTCATTTGGCTACTTTGCACTCTCGAGATAATCGTCACCATGTGCCAAATGCAATAGAATAGCAATCTGAACACATTCGCGCATAAATGAAATGACCACAATTTTCTCCAAAACTATAACAGATGCAAACTTGTCCTGTGTGGTGGAGATGAGATTTGATAAAGTAAGTGGAAATCCAGTAAAAGTTTCATTTGGCTACTTTGCACTCTCGAGATAATCGTCACCATGTGCCAAATGCAATAGAATAGCAATCTGAACACATTCGCGCATAAATGAAATGACCACAATTTTCTCCAAAACTATAACAGATGCAAACTTGTCCTGTGTGGTGGAGATGAGATTTGATAAAGTAAGTGGAAATCCAGTAAAAGTTTCATTTGGCTACTTTGCACTCTCGAGATAATCGTCACCATGTGCCAAATGCAATAGAATAGCAATCTGAACACATTCGCGCATAAATGAAATGACCACAATTTTATCCAAAACTACAACAGATGCAAACTTGTCCTGTGTGGTGGAGATGAGATTTGATAAAGTAAGTGGAAATCCAGTAAAAGTTTCATTTGGCTACTTTGCACTCTCGAGATAATCGTCACCATGTGCCAAATGCAATAGAATAGCAATCTGAACACATTCGCGCATAAATGAAATGACCACAATTTTCTCCAAAACTATAACAGATGCAAACTTGTCGTGTGTGGTGGAGATGAGATTTGATAAAGTAAGTGGAAATCCAGTAAAAGTTTCATTTGGCTACTTTGCACTTTCGAGATAATCGTCACCATGTGCCAAATGCAATAGAATAGCAATCTGAACACATTCGCGCATAAATGAAATGACCACAATTTTCTCCAAAACTATAACAGATGCAAACTTGTCCTGTGTGGTGGAGATGAGATTTGATAAAGTGGAAATCCAGTAAAAGTTTCATTTGGCTACTTTGCACTCTCGAGATAATCGTCACCATGTGCCAAATGCAATAGAATAGCAATCTGAACACATTCGCGCATAAATGAAATGACCACAATTTTCTCCAAAACTACAACAGATGCAAACTTGTCCTGTGTGGTGGAGATGAGATTTGATAAAGTAAGTGGAAATCCAGTAAAAGTTTCATTTGGCTACTTTGCACTCTCGAGATAATCGTCACCATGTGCCAAATGCAATAGAATAGCAATCTGAACACATTCGCGCATAAATGAAATGACCACAATTTTCTCCAAAACTATAACAGATGCAAACTTGTCCTGTGTGGTGGAGATGAGATTTGATAAAGTAAGTGGAAATCCAGTAAAAGTTTCATTTGGCTACTTTGCACTCTCGAGATAATCGTCACCATGTGCCAAATGCAATAGAATAGCAATCTGAACACATTCGCGCATAAATGAAATGACCACAATTTTCTCCAAAACTATAACAGATGCAAACTTGTCCTGTGTGGTGGAGATGAGATTTGATAAAGTAAGTGGAAATCCAGTAAAAGTTTCATTTGGCTACTTTGCACTCTCGAGATAATCGTCACCATGTGCCAAATGCAATAGAATAGCAATCTGAACACATTCGCGCATAAATGAAATGACCACAATTTTCTCCAAAACTATAACAGATGCAAACTTGTCGTGTGTGGTGGAGATGAGATTTGATAAAGTAAGTGGAAATCCAGTAAAAGTTTCATTTGGCTACTTTGCACTTTCGAGATAATCGTCACCATGTGCCAAATGCAATAGAATAGCAATCTGAACACATTCGCGCATAAATGAAATTACCACAATTTTCTCCAAAACTATAACAGATGCAAACTTGTCCTGTGTGGTGGAGATGAGATTTGATAAAGTGGAAATCCAGTAAAAGTTTCATTTGGCTACTTTGCACTCTCGAGATAATCGTCACCATGTGCCAAATGCAATAGAATAGCAATCTGAACACATTCGCGCATAAATGAAATGACCACAATTTTATCCAAAACTACAACAGATGCAAACTTGTCCTGTGTGGTGGAGATGAGATTTGATAAAGTAAGTGGAAATCCAGTAAAAGTTTCATTTGGCTACTTTGCACTCTCGAGATAATCGTCACCATGTGCCAAATGCAATAGAATAGCAATCTGAACACATTCGCGCATAAATGAAATGACCACAATTTTCTCCAAAACTATAACAGATGCAAACTTGTCGTGTGTGGTGGAGATGAGATTTGATAAAGTAAGTGGAAATCCAGTAAAAGTTTCATTTGGCTACTTTGCACTTTCGAGATAATCGTCACCATGTGCCAAATGCAATAGAATAGCAATCTGAACACATTCGCGCATAAATGAAATGACCACAATTTTCTCCAAAACTATAACAGATGCAAACTTGTCCTGTGTGGTGGAGATGAGATTTGATAAAGTGGAAATCCAGTAAAAGTTTCATTTGGCTACTTTGCACTCTCGAGATAATCGTCACCATGTGCCAAATGCAATAGAATAGCAATCTGAACACATTCGCGCATAAATGAAATGACCACAATTGTCTCCAAAACTACAACAGATGCAAACTTGTCCTGTGTGATGGAGATGAGATTTGATAAAGTAAGTGGAAATCCAGTAAAAGTTTCATTTGGCTACTTTGCACTCTCGAGATAATCGTCACCATGTGCCAAATGCAATAGAATAGCAATCTGAACACATTCGCGCATAAATGAAATGACCACAATTTTCTCCAAAACTATAACAGATGCAAACTTGTCCTGTGTGGTGGAGATGAGATTTGATAAAGTAAGTGGAAATCCAGTAAAAGTTTCATTTGGCTACTTTGCACTCTCGAGATAATCGTCACCATGTGCCAAATGCAATAGAATAGCAATCTGAACACATTCGCGCATAAATGAAATGACCACAATTTTCTCCAAAACTATAACAGATGCAAACTTGTCCTGTGTGGTGGAGATGAGATTTGATAAAGTAAGTGGAAATCCAGTAAAAGTTTCATTTGGCTACTTTGCACTCTCGAGATAATCGTCACCATGTGCCAAATGCAATAGAATAGCAATCTGAACACATTCGCGCATAAATGAAAGGACCACAATTTTCTCCAAAACTACAACAGATGCAAACTTGTCCTGTGTGGTGGAGATGAGATTTGATAAAGTAAGTGGAAATCCAGTAAAAGTTTCATTTGGCTACTTTGCACTCTCGAGATAATCGTCACCATGTGCCAAATGCAATAGAATAGCAATCTGAACACATTCGCGCATAAATGAAATGACCACAATTTTCTCCAAAACTATAACAGATGCAAACTTGTCGTGTGTGGTGGAGATGAGATTTGATAAAGTAAGTGGAAATCCAGTAAAAGTTTCATTTGGCTACTTTGCACTTTCGAGATAATCGTCACCATGTGCCAAATGCAATAGAATAGCAATCTGAACACATTCGCGCATAAATGAAATTACCACAATTTTCTCCAAAACTATAACAGATGCAAACTTGTCCTGTGTGGTGGAGATGAGATTTGATAAAGTGGAAATCCAGTAAAAGTTTCATTTGGCTACTTTGCACTCTCGAGATAATCGTCACCATGTGCCAAATGCAATAGAATAGCAATCTGAACACATTCGCGCATAAATGAAATGACCACAATTGTCTCCAAAACTATAACAGATGCAAACTTGTCCTGTGTGGTGGAGATGAGATTTGATAAAGTAAGTGGAAATCCAGTAAAAGTTTCATTTGGCTACTTTGCACTCTCGAGATAATCGTCACCATGTGCCAAATGCAATAGAATAGCAATCTGAACACATTCGCGCATAAATGAAATGACCACAATTTTCTCCAAAACTATAACAGATGCAAACTTGTCGTGTGTGGTGGAGATGAAATTTGATAAAGTAAGTGGAAATCCAGTAAAAGTTTCATTTGGCTACTTTGCACTCTCGAGATAATCGTCACCATGTGCCAAATGCAATAGAATAGCAATCTGAACACATTCGCGCATAAATGAAATGACCACAATTTTCTCCAAAACTATAACAGATGCAAACTTGTCCTGTGTGGTGGAGATGAGATTTGATAAAGTAAGTGGAAATCCAGTAAAAGTTTCATTTGGCTACTTTGCACTCTCGAGATAATCGTCACCATGTGCCAAATGCAATAGAATAGCAATCTGAACACATTCGCGCATAAATGAAATGACCACAATTTTCTCCAAAACTATAACAGATGCAAACTTGTCCTGTGTGGTGGAGATGAGATTTGATAAGTAAGTGGAAATCCAGTAAGTTTCATTTGGCTACTTTGCACTCTCGAGATAATCGTCACCATGTGCCAAATGCAATAGAATAGCAATCTGAACACATTCGCGCATAAATGAAAGGACCACAATTTTCTCCAAAACTACAACAGATGCAAACTTGTCCTGTGTGGTGGAGATGAGATTTGATAAAGTAAGTGGAAATCCAGTAAAAGTTTCATTTGGCTACTTTGCACTCTCGAGATAATCGTCACCATGTGCCAAATGCAATAGAATAGCAATCTGAACACATTCGCGCATAAATGAAATGACCACAATTTTCTCCAAAACTATAACAGATGCAAACTTGTCGTGTGTGGTGGAGATGAGATTTGATAAAGTAAGTGGAAATCCAGTAAAAGTTTCATTTGGCTACTTTGCACTTTCGAGATAATCGTCACCATGTGCCAAATGCAATAGAATAGCAATCTGAACACATTCGCGCATAAATGAAATTACCACAATTTTCTCCAAAACTATAACAGATGCAAACTTGTCCTGTGTGGTGGAGATGAGATTTGATAAAGTGGAAATCCAGTAAAAGTTTCATTTGGCTACTTTGCACTCTCGAGATAATCGTCACCATGTGCCAAATGCAATAGAATAGCAATCTGAACACATTCGCGCATAAATGAAATGACCACAATTGTCTCCAAAACTATAACAGATGCAAACTTGTCCTGTGTGGTGGAGATGAGATTTGATAAAGTAAGTGGAAATCCAGTAAAAGTTTCATTTGGCTACTTTGCACTCTCGAGATAATCGTCACCATGTGCCAAATGCAATAGAATAGCAATCTGAACACATTCGCGCATAAATGAAATGACCACAATTTTCTCCAAAACTATAACAGATGCAAACTTGTCCTGTGTGGTGGAGATGAGATTTGATAAAGTAAGTGGAAATCCAGTAAAAGTTTCATTTGGCTACTTTGCACTCTCGAGATAATCGTCACCATGTGCCAAATGCAATAGAATAGCAATCTGAACACATTCGCGCATAAATGAAATGACCACAATTTTCTCCAAAACTATAACAGATGCAAACTTGTCCTGTGTGGTGGAGATGAGATTTGATAAAGTAAGTGGAAATCCAGTAAAAGTTTCATTTGGCTACTTTGCACTCTCGAGATAATCGTCACCATGTGCCAAATGCAATAGAATAGCAATCTGAACACATTCGCGCATAAATGAAATGACTACAATTTTCTCCAAAACTACAACAGATGCAGACTTGTCCTGTGTGGTGGAGATGAGATTTGATAAAGTAAGTGGAAATCCAGTAAAAGTTTCATTTGGCTACTTTGCACTCTCGAGATAATCGTCACCATGTGCCAAATGCAATAGAATAGCAATCTGAACACATTCGCGCATAAATGAAATGACCACAATTTTCTCCAAAACTATAACAGATGCAAACTTGTCGTGTGTGGTGGAGATGAAATTTGATAAAGTAAGTGGAAATCCAGTAAAAGTTTCATTTGGCTACTTTGCACTCTCGAGATAATCGTCACCATGTGCCAAATGCAATAGAATAGCAATCTGAACACATTCGCGCATAAATGAAATGACCACAATTTTCTCCAAAACTATAACAGATGCAAACTTGTCCTGTGTGGTGGAGATGAGATTTGATAAAGTAAGTGGAAATCCAGTAAAAGTTTCATTTGGCTACTTTGCACTCTCGAGATAATCGTCACCATGTGCCAAATGCAATAGAATAGCAATCTGAACACATTCGCGCATAAATGAAATGACCACAATTTTCTCCAAAACTATAACAGATGCAAACTTGTCCTGTGTGGTGGAGATGAGATTTGATAAGTGGAAATCCAGTAAAAGTTTCATTTGGCTACTTTGCACTCTCGAGATAATCGTCACCATGTGCCAAATGCAATAGAATAGCAATCTGAACACATTCGCGCATAAATGAAAGGACCACAATTTTCTCCAAAACTACAACAGATGCAAACTTGTCCTGTGTGGTGGAGATGAGATTTGATAAAGTAAGTGGAAATCCAGTAAAAGTTTCATTTGGCTACTTTGCACTCTCGAGATAATCGTCACCATGTGCCAAATGCAATAGAATAGCAATCTGAACACATTCGCGCATAAATGAAATGACCACAATTTTCTCCAAAACTATAACAGATGCAAACTTGTCGTGTGTGGTGGAGATGAGATTTGATAAAGTAAGTGGAAATCCAGTAAAAGTTTCATTTGGCTACTTTGCACTTTCGAGATAATCGTCACCATGTGCCAAATGCAATAGAATAGCAATCTGAACACATTCGCGCATAAATGAAATTACCACAATTTTCTCCAAAACTATAACAGATGCAAACTTGTCCTGTGTGGTGGAGATGAGATTTGATAAAGTAAGTGGAAATCCAGTAAAAGTTTCATTTGGCTACTTTGCACTCTCGAGATAATCGTCACCATGTGCCAAATGCAATAGAATAGCAATCTGAACACATTCGCGCATAAATGAAATGACCACAATTTTCTCCAAAACTATAACAGATGCAAACTTGTCCTGTGTGGTGGAGATGAGATTTGATAAAGTAAGTGGAAATCCAGTAAAAGTTTCATTTGGCTACTTTGCACTCTCGAGATAATCGTCACCATGTGCCAAATGCAATAGAATAGCAATCTGAACACATTCGCGCATAAATGAAATGACTACAATTTTCTCCAAAACTACAACAGATGCAGACTTGTCCTGTGTGGTGGAGATGAGATTTGATAAAGTAAGTGGAAATCCAGTAAAAGTTTCATTTGGCTACTTTGCACTCTCGAGATAATCGTCACCATGTGCCAAATGCAATAGAATAGCAATCTGAACACATTCGCGCATAAATGAAATGACCACAATTTTCTCCAAAACTATAACAGATGCAAACTTGTCCTGTGTGGTGGAGATGAGATTTGATAAAGTAAGTGGAAATCCAGTAAAAGTTTCATTTGGCTACTTTGCACTCTCGAGATAATCGTCACCATGTGCCAAATGCAATAGAATAGCAATCTGAACACATTCGCGCATAAATGAAATGACCACAATTTTATCCAAAACTACAACAGATGCAAACTTGTCCTGTGTGGTGGAGATGAGATTTGATAAAGTAAGTGGAAATCCAGTAAAAGTTTCATTTGGCTACTTTGCACTCTCGAGATAATCGTCACCATGTGCCAAATGCAATAGAATAGCAATCTGAACACATTCGCGCATAAATGAAATGACCACAATTTTCTCCAAAACTATAACAGATGCAAACTTGTCGTGTGTGGTGGAGATGAGATTTGATAAAGTAAGTGGAAATCCAGTAAAAGTTTCATTTGGCTACTTTGCACTTTCGAGATAATCGTCACCATGTGCCAAATGCAATAGAATAGCAATCTGAACACATTTGCGCATAAATGAAATGACCACAATTTTCTCCAAAACTATAACAGATGCAAACTTGTCCTGTGTGGTGGAGATGAGATTTGATAAAGTGGAAATCCAGTAAAAGTTTCATTTGGCTACTTTGCACTCTCGAGATAATCGTCACCATGTGCCAAATGCAATAGAATAGCAATCTGAACACATTCGCGCATAAATGAAATGACCACAATTGTCTCCAAAACTATAACAGATGCAAACTTGTCCTGTGTGGTGGAGATGAGATTTGATAAAGTAAGTGGAAATCCAGTAAAAGTTTCATTTGGCTACTTTGCACTCTCGAGATAATCGTCACCATGTGCCAAATGCAATAGAATAGCAATCTGAACACATTCGCGCATAAATGAAATGACCACAATTTTCTCCAAAACTACAACAGATGCAAACTTGTCCTGTGTGGTGGAGATGAGATTTGATAAAGTAAGTGGAAATCCAGTAAAAGTTTCATTTGGCTACTTTGCACTCTCGAGATAATCGTCACCATGTGCCAAATGCAATAGAATAGCAATCTGAACACATTCGCGCATAAATGAAATGACCACAATTTTCTCCAAAACTATAACAGATGCAAACTTGTCGTGTGTGGTGGAGATGAGATTTGATAAAGTAAGTGGAAATCCAGTAAAAGTTTCATTTGGCTACTTTGCACTTTCGAGATAATCGTCACCATGTGCCAAATGCAATAGAATAGCAATCTGAACACATTCGCGCATAAATGAAATGACCACAATTTTCTCCAAAACTATAACAGATGCAAACTTGTCCTGTGTGGTGGAGATGAGATTTGATAAAGTGGAAATCCAGTAAAAGTTTCATTTGGCTACTTTGCACTCTCGAGATAATCGTCACCATGTGCCAAATGCAATAGAATAGCAATCTGAACACATTCGCGCATAAATGAAATGACCACAATTTTCTCCAAAACTACAACAGATGCAAACTTGTCCTGTGTGATGGAGATGAGATTTGATAAAGTAAGTGGAAATCCAGTAAAAGTTTCATTTGGCTACTTTGCACTCTCGAGATAATCGTCACCATGTGCCAAATGCAATAGAATAGCAATCTGAACACATTCGCGCATAAATGAAATGACCACAATTTTCTCCAAAACTATAACAGATGCAAACTTGTCCTGTGTGGTGGAGATGAGATTTGATAAAGTAAGTGGAAATCCAGTAAAAGTTTCATTTGGCTACTTTGCACTCTCGAGATAATCGTCACCATGTGCCAAATGCAATAGAATAGCAATCTGAACACATTCGCGCATAAATGAAATGACCACAATTTTCTCCAAAACTATAACAGATGCAAACTTGTCCTGTGTGGTGGAGATGAGATTTGATAAAGTAAGTGGAAATCCAGTAAAAGTTTCATTTGGCTACTTTGCACTCTCGAGATAATCGTCACCATGTGCCAAATGCAATAGAATAGCAATCTGAACACATTCGCGCATAAATGAAAGGACCACAATTTTCTCCAAAACTACAACAGATGCAAACTTGTCCTGTGTGGTGGAGATGAGATTTGATAAAGTAAGTGGAAATCCAGTAAAAGTTTCATTTGGCTACTTTGCACTCTCGAGATAATCGTCACCATGTGCCAAATGCAATAGAATAGCAATCTGAACACATTCGCGCATAAATGAAATGACCACAATTTTCTCCAAAACTATAACAGATGCAAACTTGTCGTGTGTGGTGGAGATGAGATTTGATACAGTAAGTGGAAATCCAGTAAAAGTTTCATTTGGCTACTTTGCACTTTCGAGATAATCGTCACCATGTGCCAAATGCAATAGAATAGCAATCTGAACACATTCGCGCATAAATGAAATTACCACAATTTTCTCCAAAACTATAACAGATGCAAACTTGTCCTGTGTGGTGGAGATGAGATTTGATAAAGTGGAAATCCAGTAAAAGTTTCATTTGGCTACTTTGCACTCTCGAGATAATCGTCACCATGTGCCAAATGCAATAGAATAGCAATCTGAACACATTCGCGCATAAATGAAATGACCACAATTGTCTCCAAAACTATAACAGATGCAAACTTGTCCTGTGTGGTGGAGATGAGATTTGATAAAGTAAGTGGAAATCCAGTAAAAGTTTCATTTGGCTACTTTGCACTCTCGAGATAATCGTCACCATGTGCCAAATGCAATAGAATAGCAATCTGAACACATTCGCGCATAAATGAAATGACCACAATTTTCTCCAAAACTATAACAGATGCAAACTTGTCCTGTGTGGTGGAGATGAGATTTGATAAAGTAAGTGGAAATCCAGTAAAAGTTTCATTTGGCTACTTTGCACTCTCGAGATAATCGTCACCATGTGCCAAATGCAATAGAATAGCAATCTGAACACATTCGCGCATAAATGAAATGACCACAATTTTCTCCAAAACTATAACAGATGCAAACTTGTCCTGTGTGGTGGAGATGAGATTTGATAAAGTAAGTGGAAATCCAGTAAAAGTTTCATTTGGCTACTTTGCACTCTCGAGATAATCGTCACCATGTGCCAAATGCAATAGAATAGCAATCTGAACACATTCGCGCATAAATGAAATGACCACAATTTTCTCCAAAACTATAACAGATGCAAACTTGTCCTGGGTGGTGGAGATGAGATTTGATAAAGTAAGTGGAAATCCAGTAAAAGTTTCATTTGGCTACTTTGCACTCTCGAGATAATCGTCACCATGTGCCAAATGCAATAGAATAGCAATCTGAACACATTCGCGCATAAATGAAAGGACCACAATTTTCTCCAAAACTACAACAGATGCAAACTTGTCCTGTGTGGTGGAGATGAGATTTGATAAAGTAAGTGGAAATCCAGTAAAAGTTTCATTTGGCTACTTTGCACTCTCGAGATAATCGTCACCATGTGCCAAATGCAATAGAATAGCAATCTGAACACATTCGCGCATAAATGAAATGACCACAATTTTCTCCAAAACTATAACAGATGCAAACTTGTCGTGTGTGGTGGAGATGAGATTTGATAAAGTAAGTGGAAATCCAGTAAAAGTTTCATTTGGCTACTTTGCACTTTCGAGATAATCGTCACCATGTGCCAAATGCAATAGAATAGCAATCTGAACACATTCGCGCATAAATGAAATTACCACAATTTTCTCCAAAACTATAACAGATGCAAACTTGTCCTGTGTGGTGGAGATGAGATTTGATAAAGTGGAAATCCAGTAAAAGTTTCATTTGGCTACTTTGCACTCTCGAGATAATCGTCACCATGTGCCAAATGCAATAGAATAGCAATCTGAACACATTCGCGCATAAATGAAATGACCACAATTGTCTCCAAAACTATAACAGATGCAAACTTGTCCTGTGTGGTGGAGATGAGATTTGATAAAGTAAGTGGAAATCCAGTAAAAGTTTCATTTGGCTACTTTGCACTCTCGAGATAATCGTCACCATGTGCCAAATGCAATAGAATAGCAATCTGAACACATTCGCGCATAAATGAAATGACCACAATTTTCTCCAAAACTATAACAGATGCAAACTTGTCCTGTGTGGTGGAGATGAGATTTGATAAAGTAAGTGGAAATCCAGTAAAAGTTTCATTTGGCTACTTTGCACTCTCGAGATAATCGTCACCATGTGCCAAATGCAATAGAATAGCAATCTGAACACATTCGCGCATAAATGAAATGACCACAATTTTCTCCAAAACTATAACAGATGCAAACTTGTCCTGTGTGGTGGAGATGAGATTTGATAAAGTAAGTGGAAATCCAGTAAAAGTTTCATTTGGCTACTTTGCACTCTCGAGATAATCGTCACCATGTGCCAAATGCAATAGAATAGCAATCTGAACACATTCGCGCATAAATGAAATGACTACAATTTTCTCCAAAACTACAACAGATGCAGACTTGTCCTGTGTGGTGGAGATGAGATTTGATAAAGTAAGTGGAAATCCAGTAAAAGTTTCATTTGGCTACTTTGCACTCTCGAGATAATCGTCACCATGTGCCAAATGCAATAGAATAGCAATCTGAACACATTCGCGCATAAATGAAATGACCACAATTTTCTCCAAAACTATAACAGATGCAAACTTGTCCTGTGTGGTGGAGATGAGATTTGATAAAGTAAGTGGAAATCCAGTAAAAGTTTCATTTGGCTACTTTGCACTCTCGAGATAATCGTCACCATGTGCCAAATGCAATAGAATAGCAATCTGAACACATTCGCGCATAAATGAAATGACCACAATTTTATCCAAAACTACAACAGATGCAAACTTGTCCTGTGTGGTGGAGATGAGATTTGATAAAGTAAGTGGAAATCCAGTAAAAGTTTCATTTGGCTACTTTGCACTCTCGAGATAATCGTCACCATGTGCCAAATGCAATAGAATAGCAATCTGAACACATTCGCGCATAAATGAAATGACCACAATTTTCTCCAAAACTATAACAGATGCAAACTTGTCGTGTGTGGTGGAGATGAGATTTGATAAAGTAAGTGGAAATCCAGTAAAAGTTTCATTTGGCTACTTTGCACTTTCGAGATAATCGTCACCATGTGCCAAATGCAATAGAATAGCAATCTGAACACATTTGCGCATAAATGAAATGACCACAATTTTCTCCAAAACTATAACAGATGCAAACTTGTCCTGTGTGGTGGAGATGAGATTTGATAAAGTGGAAATCCAGTAAAAGTTTAATTTGGCTACTTTGCACTCTCGAGATAATCGTCACCATGTGCCAAATGCAATAGAATAGCAATCTGAACACATTCGCGCATAAATGAAATGACCACAATTTTCTCCAAAACTATAACAGATGCAAACTTGTCCTGTGTGGTGGAGATGAGATTTGATAAAGTAAGTGGAAATCCAGTAAAAGTTTCATTTGGCTACTTTGCACTCTCGAGATAATCGTCACCATGTGCCAAATGCAATAGAATAGCAATCTGAACACATTCGCGCATAAATGAAATGACCACAATTTTATCCAAAACTACAACAGATGCAAACTTGTCCTGTGTGGTGGAGATGAGATTTGATAAAGTAAGTGGAAATCCAGTAAAAGTTTCATTTGGCTACTTTGCACTCTCGAGATAATCGTCACCATGTGCCAAATGCAATAGAATAGCAATCTGAACACATTCGCGCATAAATGAAATGACCACAATTTTCTCCAAAACTATAACAGATGCAAACTTGTCGTGTGTGGTGGAGATGAGATTTGATAAAGTAAGTGGAAATCCAGTAAAAGTTTCATTTGGCTACTTTGCACTTTCGAGATAATCGTCACCATGTGCCAAATGCAATAGAATAGCAATCTGAACACATTTGCGCATAAATGAAATGACCACAATTTTCTCCAAAACTATAACAGATGCAAACTTGTCCTGTGTGGTGGAGATGAGATTTGATAAAGTGGAAATCCAGTAAAAGTTTCATTTGGCTACTTTGCACTCTCGAGATAATCGTCACCATGTGCCAAATGCAATAGAATAGCAATCTGAACACATTCGCGCATAAATGAAATGACCACAATTGTCTCCAAAACTATAACAGATGCAAACTTGTCCTGTGTGGTGGAGATGAGATTTGATAAAGTAAGTGGAAATCCAGTAAAAGTTTCATTTGGCTACTTTGCACTCTCGAGATAATCGTCACCATGTGCCAAATGCAATAGAATAGCAATCTGAACACATTCGCGCATAAATGAAATGACCACAATTTTCTCCAAAACTACAACAGATGCAAACTTGTCCTGTGTGGTGGAGATGAGATTTGATAAAGTAAGTGGAAATCCAGTAAAAGTTTCATTTGGCTACTTTGCACTCTCGAGATAATCGTCACCATGTGCCAAATGCAATAGAATAGCAATCTGAACACATTCGCGCATAAATGAAATGACCACAATTTTCTCCAAAACTATAACAGATGCAAACTTGTCGTGTGTGGTGGAGATGAGATTTGATAAAGTAAGTGGAAATCCAGTAAAAGTTTCATTTGGCTACTTTGCACTTTCGAGATAATCGTCACCATGTGCCAAATGCAATAGAATAGCAATCTGAACACATTCGCGCATAAATGAAATGACCACAATTTTCTCCAAAACTATAACAGATGCAAACTTGTCCTGTGTGGTGGAGATGAGATTTGATAAAGTGGAAATCCAGTAAAAGTTTCATTTGGCTACTTTGCACTCTCGAGATAATCGTCACCATGTGCCAAATGCAATAGAATAGCAATCTGAACACATTCGCGCATAAATGAAATGACCACAATTTTCTCCAAAACTACAACAGATGCAAACTTGTCCTGTGTGATGGAGATGAGATTTGATAAAGTAAGTGGAAATCCAGTAAAAGTTTCATTTGGCTACTTTGCACTCTCGAGATAATCGTCACCATGTGCCAAATGCAATAGAATAGCAATCTGAACACATTCGCGCATAAATGAAATGACCACAATTTTCTCCAAAACTATAACAGATGCAAACTTGTCCTGTGTGGTGGAGATGAGATTTGATAAAGTAAGTGGAAATCCAGTAAAAGTTTCATTTGGCTACTTTGCACTCTCGAGATAATCGTCACCATGTGCCAAATGCAATAGAATAGCAATCTGAACACATTCGCGCATAAATGAAATGACCACAATTTTCTCCAAAACTATAACAGATGCAAACTTGTCCTGTGTGGTGGAGATGAGATTTGATAAAGTAAGTGGAAATCCAGTAAAAGTTTCATTTGGCTACTTTGCACTCTCGAGATAATCGTCACCATGTGCCAAATGCAATAGAATAGCAATCTGAACACATTCGCGCATAAATGAAAGGACCACAATTTTCTCCAAAACTACAACAGATGCAAACTTGTCCTGTGTGGTGGAGATGAGATTTGATAAAGTAAGTGGAAATCCAGTAAAAGTTTCATTTGGCTACTTTGCACTCTCGAGATAATCGTCACCATGTGCCAAATGCAATAGAATAGCAATCTGAACACATTCGCGCATAAATGAAATGACCACAATTTTCTCCAAAACTATAACAGATGCAAACTTGTCGTGTGTGGTGGAGATGAGATTTGATAAAGTAAGTGGAAATCCAGTAAAAGTTTCATTTGGCTACTTTGCACTTTCGAGATAATCGTCACCATGTGCCAAATGCAATAGAATAGCAATCTGAACACATTCGCGCATAAATGAAATTACCACAATTTTCTCCAAAACTATAACAGATGCAAACTTGTCCTGTGTGGTGGAGATGAGATTTGATAAAGTGGAAATCCAGTAAAAGTTTCATTTGGCTACTTTGCACTCTCGAGATAATCGTCACCATGTGCCAAATGCAATAGAATAGCAATCTGAACACATTCGCGCATAAATGAAATGACCACAATTGTCTCCAAAACTATAACAGATGCAAACTTGTCCTGTGTGGTGGAGATGAGATTTGATAAAGTAAGTGGAAATCCAGTAAAAGTTTCATTTGGCTACTTTGCACTCTCGAGATAATCGTCACCATGTGCCAAATGCAATAGAATAGCAATCTGAACACATTCGCGCATAAATGAAATGACCACAATTTTCTCCAAAACTATAACAGATGCAAACTTGTCCTGTGTGGTGGAGATGAGATTTGATAAAGTAAGTGGAAATCCAGTAAAAGTTTCATTTGGCTACTTTGCACTCTCGAGATAATCGTCACCATGTGCCAAATGCAATAGAATAGCAATCTGAACACATTCGCGCATAAATGAAATGACCACAATTTTCTCCAAAACTATAACAGATGCAAACTTGTCCTGTGTGGTGGAGATGAGATTTGATAAAGTAAGTGGAAATCCAGTAAAAGTTTCATTTGGCTACTTTGCACTCTCGAGATAATCGTCACCATGTGCCAAATGCAATAGAATAGCAATCTGAACACATTCGCGCATAAATGAAATGACCACAATTTTCTCCAAAACTATAACAGATGCAAACTTGTCCTGTGTGGTGGAGATGAGATTTGATAAAGTAAGTGGAAATCCAGTAAAAGTTTCATTTGGCTACTTTGCACTCTCGAGATAATCGTCACCATGTGCCAAATGCAATAGAATAGCAATCTGAACACATTCGCGCATAAATGAAATGACCACAATTTTCTCCAAAACTATAACAGATGCAAACTTGTCCTGTGTGGTGGAGATGAGATTTGATAAAGTAAGTGGAAATCCAGTAAAAGTTTCATTTGGCTACTTTGCACTTTCGAGATAATCGTCACCATGTGCCAAATGCAATAGAATAGCAATCTGAACACATTCGCGCATAAATGAAATTACCACAATTTTCTCCAAAACTATAACAGATGCAAACTTGTCCTGTGTGGTGGAGATGAGATTTGATAAAGTGGAAATCCAGTAAAAGTTTCATTTGGCTACTTTGCACTCTCGAGATAATCGTCACCATGTGCCAAATGCAATAGAATAGCAATCTGAACACATTCGCGCATAAATGAAATGACCACAATTGTCTCCAAAACTATAACAGATGCAAACTTGTCCTGTGTGGTGGAGATGAGATTTGATAAAGTAAGTGGAAATCCAGTAAAAGTTTCATTTGGCTACTTTGCACTCTCGAGATAATCGTCACCATGTGCCAAATGCAATAGAATAGCAATCTGAACACATTCGCGCATAAATGAAATGACCACAATTTTCTCCAAAACTATAACAGATGCAAACTTGTCCTGTGTGGTGGAGATGAGATTTGATAAAGTAAGTGGAAATCCAGTAAAAGTTTCATTTGGCTACTTTGCACTCTCGAGATAATCGTCACCATGTGCCAAATGCAATAGAATAGCAATCTGAACACATTCGCGCATAAATGAAATGACCACAATTTTCTCCAAAACTATAACAGATGCAAACTTGTCCTGTGTGGTGGAGATGAGATTTGATAAAGTAAGTGGAAATCCAGTAAAAGTTTCATTTGGCTACTTTGCACTCTCGAGATAATCGTCACCATGTGCCAAATGCAATAGAATAGCAATCTGAACACATTCGCGCATAAATGAAATGACTACAATTTTCTCCAAAACTACAACAGATGCAGACTTGTCCTGTGTGGTGGAGATGAGATTTGATAAAGTAAGTGGAAATCCAGTAAAAGTTTCATTTGGCTACTTTGCACTCTCGAGATAATCGTCACCATGTGCCAAATGCAATAGAATAGCAATCTGAACACATTCGCGCATAAATGAAATGACCACAATTTTCTCCAAAACTATAACAGATGCAAACTTGTCCTGTGTGGTGGAGATGAGATTTGATAAAGTAAGTGGAAATCCAGTAAAAGTTTCATTTGGCTACTTTGCACTCTCGAGATAATCGTCACCATGTGCCAAATGCAATAGAATAGCAATCTGAACACATTCGCGCATAAATGAAATGACCACAATTTTATCCAAAACTACAACAGATGCAAACTTGTCCTGTGTGGTGGAGATGAGATTTGATAAAGTAAGTGGAAATCCAGTAAAAGTTTCATTTGGCTACTTTGCACTCTCGAGATAATCGTCACCATGTGCCAAATGCAATAGAATAGCAATCTGAACACATTCGCGCATAAATGAAATGACCACAATTTTCTCCAAAACTATAACAGATGCAAACTTGTCGTGTGTGGTGGAGATGAGATTTGATAAAGTAAGTGGAAATCCAGTAAAAGTTTCATTTGGCTACTTTGCACTTTCGAGATAATCGTCACCATGTGCCAAATGCAATAGAATAGCAATCTGAACACATTTGCGCATAAATGAAATGACCACAATTTTCTCCAAAACTATAACAGATGCAAACTTGTCCTGTGTGGTGGAGATGAGATTTGATAAAGTGGAAATCCAGTAAAAGTTTAATTTGGCTACTTTGCACTCTCGAGATAATCGTCACCATGTGCCAAATGCAATAGAATAGCAATCTGAACACATTCGCGCATAAATGAAATGACCACAATTGTCTCCAAAACTATAACAGATGCAAACTTGTCCTGTGTGGTGGAGATGAGATTTGATAAAGTAAGTGGAAATCCAGTAAAAGTTTCATTTGGCTACTTTGCACTCTCGAGATAATCGTCACCATGTGCCAAATGCAATAGAATAGCAATCTGAACACATTCGCGCATAAATGAAATGACCACAATTTTCTCCAAAACTACAACAGATGCAAACTTGTCCTGTGTGGTGGAGATGAGATTTGATAAAGTAAGTGGAAATCCAGTAAAAGTTTCATTTGGCTACTTTGCACTCTCGAGATAATCGTCACCATGTGCCAAATGCAATAGAATAGCAATCTGAACACATTCGCGCATAAATGAAATGACCACAATTTTCTCCAAAACTATAACAGATGCAAACTTGTCCTGTGTGGTGGAGATGAGATTTGATAAAGTAAGTGGAAATCCAGTAAAAGTTTCATTTGGCTACTTTGCACTCTCGAGATAATCGTCACCATGTGCCAAATGCAATAGAATAGCAATCTGAACACATTCGCGCATAAATGAAATGACCACAATTTTCTCCAAAACTATAACAGATGCAAACTTGTCCTGTGTGGTGGAGATGAGATTTGATAAAGTAAGTGGAAATCCAGTAAAAGTTTCATTTGGCTACTTTGCACTCTCGAGATAATCGTCACCATGTGCCAAATGCAATAGAATAGCAATCTGAACACATTCGCGCATAAATGAAAGGACCACAATTTTCTCCAAAACTACAACAGATGCAAACTTGTCCTGTGTGGTGGAGATGAGATTTGATAAAGTAAGTGGAAATCCAGTAAAAGTTTCATTTGGCTACTTTGCACTCTCGAGATAATCGTCACCATGTGCCAAATGCAATAGAATAGCAATCTGAACACATTCGCGCATAAATGAAATGACCACAATTTTCTCCAAAACTATAACAGATGCAAACTTGTCGTGTGTGGTGGAGATGAGATTTGATAAAGTAAGTGGAAATCCAGTAAAAGTTTCATTTGGCTACTTTGCACTTTCGAGATAATCGTCACCATGTGCCAAATGCAATAGAATAGCAATCTGAACACATTCGCGCATAAATGAAATTACCACAATTTTCTCCAAAACTATAACAGATGCAAACTTGTCCTGTGTGGTGGAGATGAGATTTGATAAAGTGGAAATCCAGTAAAAGTTTCATTTGGCTACTTTGCACTCTCGAGATAATCGTCACCATGTGCCAAATGCAATAGAATAGCAATCTGAACACATTCGCGCATAAATGAAATGACCACAATTGTCTCCAAAACTATAACAGATGCAAACTTGTCCTGTGTGGTGGAGATGAGATTTGATAAAGTAAGTGGAAATCCAGTAAAAGTTTCATTTGGCTACTTTGCACTCTCGAGATAATCGTCACCATGTGCCAAATGCAATAGAATAGCAATCTGAACACATTCGCGCATAAATGAAATGACCACAATTTTCTCCAAAACTATAACAGATGCAAACTTGTCCTGTGTGGTGGAGATGAGATTTGATAAAGTAAGTGGAAATCCAGTAAAAGTTTCATTTGGCTACTTTGCACTCTCGAATTAATCGTCACCATGTGCCAAATGCAATAGAATAGCAATCTGAACACATTCGCGCATAAATGAAATGACCACAATTTTCTCCAAAACTATAACAGATGCAAACTTGTCCTGTGTGGTGGAGATGAGATTTGATAAAGTAAGTGGAAATCCAGTAAAAGTTTCATTTGGCTACTTTGCACTCTCGAGATAATCGTCACCATGTGCCAAATGCAATAGAATAGCAATCTGAACACATTCGCGCATAAATGAAATGACCACAATTTTCTCCAAAACTACAACAGATGCAAACTTGTCCTGTGTGGTGGAGATGAGATTTGATAAAGTAAGTGGAAATTCAGTAAAAGTTTCATTTGGCTACTTTGCACTCTCGAGATAATCGTCACCATGTGCCAAATGCAATAGAATAGCAATCTGAACACATTCGCGCATAAATGAAATGACCACAATTTTCTCCAAAACTATAACAGATGCAAACTTGTCGTGTGTGGTGGAGATGAGATTTGATAAAGTAAGTGGAAATCCAGTAAAAGTTTCATTTGGCTACTTTGCACTCTCGAGATAATCGTCACCATGTGCCAAATGCAATAGAATAGCAATCTGAACACATTCGCGCATAAATGAAATGACCACAATTTTCTCCAAAACTATAACAGATGCAAACTTGTCCTGTGTGGTGGAGATGAGATTTGATAAAGTAAGTGGAAATCCAGTAAAAGTTTCATTTGGCTACTTTGCACTCTCGAGATAATCGTCACCATGTGCCAAATGCAATAGAATAGCAATCTGAACACATTCGCGCATAAATGAAATGACCACAATTTTCTCCAAAACTATAACAGATGCAAACTTGTCGTGTGTGGTGGAGATGAGATTTGATAAAGTAAGTGGAAATCCAGTAAAAGTTTCATTTGGCTACTTTGCACTCTCGAGATAATCGTCACCATGTGCCAAATGCAATAGAATAGCAATCTGAACACATTCGCGCATAAATGAAATGACCACAATTTTCTCCAAAACTATAACAGATGCAAACTTGTCCTGTGTGGTGGAGATGAGATTTGATAAAGTAAGTGGAAATCCAGTAAAAGTTTCATTTGGCTACTTTGCACTCTCGAGATAATCGTCACCATGTGCCAAATGCAATAGAATAGCAATCTGAACACATTCGCGCATAAATGAAATGACCACAATTTTCTCCAAAACTATAACAGATGCAAACTTGTCCTGTGTGGTGGAGATGAGATTTGATAAAGTAAGTGGAAATCCAGTAAAAGTTTCATTTGGCTACTTTGCACTCTCGAGATAATAATCACCATGTGCCAAATGCAATAGAATAGCAATCTGAACACATTCGCGCATAAATGAAATGACCACAATTTTCTCCAAAACTATAACAGATGCAAACTTGTCCTGTGTGGTGGAGATGAGATTTGATAAAGTAAGTGGAAATCCAGTAAAAGTTTCATTTGGCTACTTTGCACTCTCGAGATAATCGTCACCATGTGCCAAATGCAATAGAATAGCAATCTGAACACATTCGCGCATAAATGAAATGACCACAATTTTCTCCAAAACTATAACAGATGCAAACTTGTCCTGTGTGGTGGAGATGAGATTTGATAAAGTAAGTGGAAATCCAGTAAAAGTTTCATTTGGCTACTTTGCACTCTCGAGATAATAATCACCATGTGCCAAATGCAATAGAATAGCAATCTGAACACATTCGCGCATAAATGAAATGACCACAATTTTCTCCAAAACTATAACAGATGCAAACTTGTCCTGTGTGGTGGAGATGAGATTTGATAAAGTAAGTGGAAATCCAGTAAAAGTTTCATTTGGCTACTTTGCACTCTCGAGATAATCGTCACCATGTGCCAAATGCAATAGAATAGCAATCTGAACACATTCGCGCATAAATGAAATGACCACAATTTTCTCCAAAACTATAACAGATGCAAACTTGTCCTGTGTGGTGGAGATGAGATTTGATAAAGTAAGTGGAAATCCAGTAAAAGTTTCATTTGGCTACTTTGCACTCTCGAGATAATCGTCACCATGTGCCAAATGCAATAGAATAGCAATCTGAACACATTCGCGCATAAATGAAATGACCACAATTTTCTCCAAAACTATAACAGATGCAAACTTGTCCTGTGTGGTGGAGATGAGATTTGATAAAGTAAGTGGAAATCCAGTAAAAGTTTCATTTGGCTACTTTGCACTCTCGAGATAATCGTCACCATGTCCCAAATGCAATAGAATAGCAATCTGAACACATTCGCGCATAAATGAAATGACCACAATTTTCTCCAAAACTATAACAGATGCAAACTTGTCCTGTGTGGTGGAGATGAGATTTGATAAAGTAAGTGGAAATCCAGTAAAAGTTTCATTTGGCTACTTTGCACTCTCGAGATTATTGTCACCATGTGCCAAATGCAATAGAATAGCAATCTGAACACATTCGCGCATAAATGAAATGACCACAATTTTCTCCAAAACTATAACAGATGCAAACTTGTCCTGTGTGGTGGAGATGAGATTTGATAAAGTAAGTGGAAATCCAGTAAAAGTTTCATTTGGCTACTTTGCACTCTCGAGATAATCGTCACCATGTGCCAAATGCAATAGAATAGCAATCTGAACACATTCGCGCATAAATGAAATGACCACAATTTTCTCCAAAACTATAACAGATGCAAACTTGTCCTGTGTGGTGGAGATGAGATTTGATAAAGTGGAAATCCAGTAAAAGTTTCATTTGGCTACTTTGCACTCTCGAGATAATCGTCACCATGTGCCAAATGCAATAGAATAGCAATCTGAACACATTCGCGCATAAATGAAATGACCACAATTGTCTCCAAAACTATAACAGATGCAAACTTGTCCTGTGTGGTGGAGATGAGATTTGATAAAGTAAGTGGAAATCCAGTAAAAGTTTCATTTGGCTACTTTGCACTCTCGAGATAATCGTCACCATGTGCCAAATGCAATAGAATAGCAATCTGAACACATTCGCGCATAAATGAAATGACCACAATTTTCTCCAAAACTATAACAGATGCAAACTTGTCCTGTGTGGTGGAGATGAGATTTGATAAAGTAAGTGGAAATCCAGTAAAAGTTTCATTTGGCTACTTTGCACTCTCGAGATAATCGTCACCATGTGCCAAATGCAATAGAATAGCAATCTGAACACATTCGCGCATAAATGAAATGACCACAATTTTCTCCAAAACTATAACAGATGCAAACTTGTCCTGTGTGGTGGAGATGAGATTTGATAAAGTAAGTGGAAATCCAGTAAAAGTTTCATTTGGCTACTTTGCACTCTCGAGATAATAATCACCATGTGCCAAATGCAATAGAATAGCAATCTGAACACATTCGCGCATAAATGAAATGACCACAATTTTCTCCAAAACTATAACAGATGCAAACTTGTCCTGTGTGGTGGAGATGAGATTTGATAAAGTAAGTGGAAATCCAGTAAAAGTTTCATTTGGCTACTTTGCACTCTCGAGATAATCGTCACCATGTGCCAAATGCAATAGAATAGCAATCTGAACACATTCGCGCATAAATGAAATGACCACAATTTTCTCCAAAACTATAACAGATGCAAACTTGTCCTGTGTGGTGGAGATGAGATTTGATAAAGTAAGTGGAAATCCAGTAAAAGTTTCATTTGGCTACTTTGCACTCTCGAGATAATCGTCACCATGTGCCAAATGCAATAGAATAGCAATCTGAACACATTCGCGCATAAATGAAATGACCACAATTTTCTCCAAAACTATAACAGATGCAAACTAGTCCTGTGTGGTGGAGATGAGATTTGATAAAGTAAGTGGAAATCCAGTAAAAGTTTCATTTGGCTACTTTGCACTCTCGAGATAATCGTCACCATGTGCCAAATGCAATAGAATAGCAATCTGAACACATTCGCGCATAAATGAAATGACCACAATTTTCTCCAAAACTATAACAGATGCAAAATTGTCCTGTGTGGTGGAGATGAGATTTGATAAAGTAAGTGGAAATCCAGTAAAAGTTTCATTTGGCTACTTTGCACTCTCGAGATAATCGTCACCATGTGCCAAATGCAATAGAATAGCAATCTGAACACATTCGCGCATAAATGAAATGACCACAATTTTCTCCAAAACTATAACAGATGCAAACTTGTCCTGTGTGGTGGAGATGAGATTTGATAAAGTGGAAATCCAGTAAAAGTTTCATTTGGCTACTTTGCACTCTCGAGATAATCGTCACCATGTGCCAAATGCAATAGAATAGCAATCTGAACACATTCGCGCATAAATGAAATGACCACAATTGTCTCCAAAACTATAACAGATGCAAACTTGTCCTGTGTGGTGGAGATGAGATTTGATAAAGTAAGTGGAAATCCAGTAAAAGTTTCATTTGGCTACTTTGCACTCTCGAGATAATCGTCACCATGTGCCAAATGCAATAGAATAGCAATCTGAACACATTCGCGCATAAATGAAATGACCACAATTTTCTCCAAAACTATAACAGATGCAAACTTGTCCTGTGTGGTGGAGATGAGATTTGATAAAGTAAGTGGAAATCCAGTAAAAGTTTCATTTGCTACTTTGCACTCTCGAGATAATCGTCACCATGTGCCAAATGCAATAGAATAGCAATCTGAACACATTCGCGCATAAATGAAATGACCACAATTTTCTCCAAAACTATAACAGATGCAAACTAGTCCTGTGTGGTGGAGATGAGATTTGATAAAGTAAGTGGAAATCCAGTAAAAGTTTCATTTGGCTACTTTGCACTCTCGAGATAATCGTCACCATGTGCCAAAATGCAATAGAATAGCAATCTGAACACATTCGCGCATAAATGAAATGACCACAATTTTCTCCAAAACTATAACAGATGCAAAATTGTCCTGTGTGGTGGAGATGAGATTTGATAAAGTAAGTAGAAATCCAGTAAAAGTTTCATTTGGCTACTTTGCACTCTCGAGATAATCGTCACCATGTGCCAAATGCAATAGAATAGCAATCTGAACACATTCGCGCATAAATGAAATGACCACAATTTTCTCCAAAACTATAACAGATGCAAACTTGTCCTGTGTGGTGGAGATGAGATTTGATAAAGTGGAAATCCAGTAAAAGTTTCATTTGGCTACTTTGCACTCTCGAGATAATCGTCACCATGTGCCAAATGCAATAGAATAGCAATCTGAACACATTCGCGCATAAATGAAATGACCACAATTGTCTCCAAAACTATAACAGATGCAAACTTGTCCTGTGTGGTGGAGATGAGATTTGATAAAGTAAGTGGAAATCCAGTAAAAGTTTCATTTGGCTACTTTGCACTCTCGAGATAATCGTCACCATGTGCCAAATGCAATAGAATAGCAATCTGAACACATTCGCGCATAAATGAAATGACCACAATTTTCTCCAAAACTATAACAGATGCAAACTTGTCCTGTGTGGTGGAGATGAGATTTGATAAAGTAAGTGGAAATCCAGTAAAAGTTTCATTTGGCTACTTTGCACTCTCGAGATAATCGTCACCATGTGCCAAATGCAATAGAATAGCAATCTGAACACATTCGCGCATAAATGAAATGGCCACAATTTTCTCCAAAACTATAACAGATGCAAACTTGTCCTGTGTGGTGGAGATGAGATTTGATAAAGTAAGTGGAAATCCAGTAAAAGTTTCATTTGGCTACTTTGCACTCTCGAGATAATCGTCACCATGTGCCAAATGCAATAGAATAGCAATCTGAACACATTCGCGCATAAATGAAATGACCACAATTTTCTCCAAAACTATAACAGATGCAAACTTGTCCTGTGTGGTGGAGATGAGATTTGATAAAGTAAGTGGAAATCCAGTAAAAGTTTCATTTGGCTACTTTGCACTCTCGAGATAATCGTCACCATGTGCCAAATGCAATAGAATAGCAATCTGAACACATTCGCGCATAAATGAAATGACCACAATTTTCTCCAAAACTATAACAGATGCAAACTTGTCGTGTGTGGTGGAGATGAGATTTGATAAAGTAAGTGGAAATCCAGTAAAAGTTTCATTTGGCTTCTTTGCACTCTCGAGATAATCGTCACCATGTGCCAAATGCAATAGAATAGCAATCTGAACACATTCGCGCATAAATGAAATGACCACAATTTTCTCCAAAACTATAACAGATGCAAACTTGTCCTGTGTGGTGGAGATGAGATTTGATAAAGTAAGTGGAAATCCAGTAAAAGTTTCATTTGGCTACTTTGCACTCTCGAGATAGTCACCATGTGCCAAATGCAATAGAATAGCAATCTGAACACATTCGCGCATAAATGAAATGACCACAATTTTCTCCAAAACTATAACAGATGCAAACTTGTCCTGTGTGGTGGAGATGAGATTTGATAAAGTAAGTGGAAATCCAGTAAAAGTTTCATTTGGCTACTTTGCACTCTCGAGATAATCGTCACCATGTGCCAAATGCAATAGAATAGCAATCTGAACACATTCGCGCATAAATGAAATGACCACAATTTTCTCCAAAACTATAACAGATGCAAATTTGTCCTGTGTGGTGGAGATGAGATTTGATAAAGTAAGTGGAAATCCAGTAAAAGTTTCATTTGGCTACTTTGCACTCTCGAGATAATCGTCACCATGTGCCAAATGCAATAGAATAGCAATCTGAACACATTCGCGCATAAATGAAATGACCACAATTTTCTCCAAAACTATAACAGATGCAAACTTGTCCTATGTGGTGGAGATGAGATTTGATAAAGTAAGTGGAAATCCAGTAAAAGTTTCATTTGGCTACTTTGCACTCTCGAGATAATCGTCACCATGTGCCAAATGCAATAGAATAGCAATCTGAACACATTTGCGCATAAATGAAATGACCACAATTTTCTCCAAAACTATAACAGATGCAAACTTGTCCTGTGTGGTGGAGATGAGATTTGATAAAGTAAGTGGAAATCCAGTAAAAGTTTCATTTGGCTACTTTGCTCTCTCGAGATAATCGTCACCATGTGCCAAATGCAATAGAATAGCAATCTGAACACATTCGCGCATAAATGAAATGACCACAATTTTCTCCAAAACTATAACAGATGCAAACTTGTCCTGTGTGGTGGAGATGAGATTTGATAAATAAGTGGAAATCCAGTAAAAGTTTCATTTGGCTACTTTGCACTCTCGAGATAATCGTCACCATGTGCCAAATGCAATAGAATAGCAATCTGAACACATTCGCGCATAAATGAAATGAACACAATTTTCTCCAAAACTATAACAGATGCAAACTTGTCCTGTGTGGTGGAGATGAGAATTGATAAAGTAAGTGGAAATCCAGTAAAAGTTTCATTTGGCTACTTTGCACTCTCGAGATAATCGTCACCATGTGCCAAATGCAATAGAATAGCAATCTGAACACATTCGCGCATAAATGAAATGACCACAATTTTCTCCAAAACTATAACAGATGCAAACTTGTCCTGTGTGGTGGAGATGAGATTTGATAAAGTAAGTGGAAATCCAGTAAAAGTTTCATTTGGCTACTTTGCACTCTCGAGATAGTCACCATGTGCCAAATGCAATAGAATAGCAATCTGAACACATTCGCGCATAAATGAAATGACCACAATTTTCTCCAAAACTATAACAGATGCAAACTTGTCCTGTGTGGTGGAGATGAGATTTGATAAAGTAAGTGGAAATCCAGTAAAAGTTTCATTTGGCTACTTTGCACTCTCGAGATAATCGTCACCATGTGCCAAATGCAATAGAATAGCAATCTGAACACATTCGCGCATAAATGAAATGACCACAATTTTCTCCAAAACTATAACAGATGCAAATTTGTCCTGTGTGGTGGAGATGAGATTTGATAAAGTAAGTGGAAATCCAGTAAAAGTTTCATTTGGCTACTTTGCACTCTCGAGATAATCGTCACCATGTGCCAAATGCAATAGAATAGCAATCTGAACACATTCGCGCATAAATGAAATGACCACAATTTTCTCCAAAACTGTAACAGATGCAAACTTGTCCTGTGTGGTGGAGATGAGATTTGATAAAGTAAGTGGAAATCCAGTAAAAGTTTCATTTGGCTACTTTGCACTCTCGAGATAATCGTCACCATGTGCCAAATGCAATAGAATAGCAATCTGAACACATTCGCGCATAAATGAAATGACCACAATTTTCTCCAAAACTATAACAGATGCAAACTTGTCCGTGTGTGGTGGAGATGAGATTTGATAAAGTAAGTGGAAATCCAGTAAAAGTTTCATTTGGCTTCTTTGCACTCTCGAGATAATCGTCACCATGTGCCAAATGCAATAGAATAGCAATCTGAACACATTCGCGCATAAATGAAATGACCACAATTTTCTCCAAAACTATAACAGATGCAAACTTGTCCTGTGTGGTGGAGATGAGATTTGATAAAGTAAGTGGAAATCCAGTAAAAGTTTCATTTGGCTACTTTGCACTCTCGAGATAGTCACCATGTGCCAAATGCAATAGAATAGCAATCTGAACACATTCGCGCATAAATGAAATGACCACAATTTTCTCCAAAACTATAACAGATGCAAACTTGTCCTGTGTGGTGGAGATGAGATTTGATAAAGTAAGTGGAAATCCAGTAAAAGTTTCATTTGGCTACTTTGCACTCTCGAGATAATCGTCACCATGTGCCAAATGCAATAGAATAGCAATCTGAACACATTCGCGCATAAATGAAATGACCACAATTTTCTCCAAAACTATAACAGATGCAAATTTGTCCTGTGTGGTGGAGATGATATTTGATAAAGTAAGTGGAAATCCAGTAAAAGTTTCATTTGGCTACTTTGCACTCTCGAGATAATCGTCACCATGTGCCAAATGCAATAGAATAGCAATCTGAACACATTCGCGCATAAATGAAATGACCACAATTTTCTCCAAAACTATAACAGATGCAAACTTGTCCTGTGTGGTGGAGATGAGATTTGATAAAGTAAGTGGAAATCCAGTAAAAGTTTCATTTGGCTACTTTGCACTCTCGAGATAATCGTCACCATGTGCCAAATGCAATAGAATAGCAATCTGAACACATTTGCGCATAAATGAAATGACCACAATTTTCTCCAAAACTATAACAGATGCAAACTTGTCCTGTGTGGTGGAGATGAGATTTGATAAAGTAAGTGGAAATCCAGTAAAAGTTTCATTTGGCTACTTTGCACTCTCGAGATAATCGTCACCATGTGCCAAATGCAATAGAATAGCAATCTGAACACATTCGCGCATAAATGAAATGACCACAATTTTCTCCAAAACTATAACAGATGCAAACTTGTCCTGTGTGGTGGAGATGAGATTTGATAAAAGTAAGTGGAAATCCAGTAAAAGTTTCATTTGGCTACTTTGCACTCTCGAGATAATCGTCACCATGTGCCAAATGCAATAGAATAGCAATCTGAACACATTCGCGCATAAATGAAATGACCACAATTTTCTCCAAAACTATAACAGATGCAAACTTGTCCTGTGTGGTGGAGATGAGATTTGATAAAGTAAGTGGAAATCCAGTAAAAGTTTCATTTGGCTACTTTGCACTCTCGAGATAATCGTCACCATGTGCCAAATGCAATAGAATAGCAATCTGAACACATTCGCGCATAAATGAAATGACCACAATTTTCTCCAAAACTATAACAGATGCAAACTTGTCCTGTGTGGTGGAGATGAGATTTGATAAAGTAAGTGGAAATCCAGTAAAAGTTTCATTTGGCTACTTTGCACTCTCGAGATAATCGTCACCATGTGCCAAATGCAATAGAATAGCAATCTGAACACATTCGCGCATAAATGAAATGACCACAATTTTCTCCAAAACTATAACAGATGCAAACTTGTCCTGTGTGGTGGAGATGAGATTTGATAAAGTAAGTGGAAATCCAGTAAAAGTTTCATTTGGCTACTTTGCACTCTCGAGATAATCGTCACCATGTGCCAAATGCAATAGAATAGCAATCTGAACACATTCGCGCATAAATGAAATGACCACAATTTTCTCCAAAACTATAACAGATGCAAACTTGTCCTGTGTGGTGGAGATGAGATTTGATAAAGTAAGTGGAAATCCAGTAAAAGTTTCATTTGGCTACTTTGCACTCTCGAGATAATCGTCACCATGTGCCAAATGCAATAGAATAGCAATCTGAACACATTCGCGCATAAATGAAATGACCACAATTTTCTCCAAAACTATAACAGATGCAAACTTTGTCCTGTGTGGTGGAGATGAGATTTGATAAAGTAAGTGGAAATCCAGTAAAAGTTTCATTTGGCTACTTTGCACTCTCGAGATAATCGTCACCATGTGCCAAATGCAATAGAATAGCAATCTGAACACATTCGCGCATAAATGAAATGACCACAATTTTCTCCAAAACTATAACAGATGCAAACTTGTCCTGTGTGGTGGAGATGAGATTTGATAAAGTAAGTGGAAATCCAGTAAAAGTTTCATTTGGCTACTTTGCACTCTCGAGATAATCGTCACCATGTGCCAAATGCAATAGAATAGCAATCTGAACACATTCGCGCATAAATGAAATGACCACAATTTTCTCCAAAACTATAACAGATGCAAACTTGTCCTGTGTGGTGGAGATGAGATTTGATAAAGTAAGTGGAAATCCAGTAAAAGTTTCATTTGGCTACTTTGCACTCTCGAGATAATCGTCACCATGTGCCAAATGCAATAGAATAGCAATCTGAACACATTCGCGCATAAATGAAATGACCACAATTTTCTCCAAAACTATAACAGATGCAAATTGTCCTGTGTGGTGGAGATGAGATTTGATAAAGTAAGTGGAAATCCAGTAAAAGTTTCATTTGGCTACTTTGCACTCTCGAGATAATCGTCACCATGTGCCAAATGCAATAGAATAGCAATCTGAACACATTCGCGCATAAATGAAATGACCACAATTTTCTCCAAAACTATAACAGATGCAAACTTGTCCTGTGTGGTGGAGATGAGATTTGATAAAGTAAGTGGAAATCCAGTAAAAGTTTCATTTGGCTACTTTGCACTCTCGAGATAATCGTCACCATGTGCCAAATGCAATAGAATAGCAATCTGAACACATTCGCGCATAAATGAAATGACCACAATTTTCTCCAAAACTATAACAGATGCAAACTTGTCCTGTGTGGTGGAGATGAGATTTGATAAAGTAAGTGGAAATCCAGTAAAAGTTTCATTTGGCTACTTTGCACTCTCGAGATAATCGTCACCATGTGCCAAATGCAATAGAATAGCAATCTGAACACATTCGCGCATAAATGAAATGACCACAATTTTCTCCAAAACTATAACAGATGCAAACTTGTCCTGTGTGGTGGAGATGAGATTTGATAAAGTAAGTGGAAATCCAGTAAAAGTTTCATTTGGCTACTTTGCACTCTCGAGATAATCGTCACCATGTGCCAAATGCAATAGAATAGCAATCTGAACACATTCGCGCATAAATGAAATGACCACAATTTTCTCCAAAACTATAACAGATGCAAACTTGTCCTGTGTGGTGGAGATGAGATTTGATAAAGTAAGTGGAAATCCAGTAAAAGTTTCATTTGGCTACTTTGCACTCTCGAGATAATCGTCACCATGTGCCAAATGCAATAGAATAGCAATCTGAACACATTCGCGCATAAATGAAATGACCACAATTTTCTCCAAAACTATAACAGATGCAAACTTGTCCTGTGTGGTGGAGATGAGATTTGATAAAGTAAGTGGAAATCCAGTAAAAGTTTCATTTGGCTACTTTGCACTCTCGAGATAATCGTCACCATGTGCCAAATGCAATAGAATAGCAATCTGAACACATTCGCGCATAAATGAAATGACCACAATTTTCTCCAAAACTATAACAGATGCAAACTTGTCCTGTGTGGTGGAGATGAGATTTGATAAAGTAAGTGGAAATCCAGTAAAAGTTTCATTTGGCTACTTTGCACTCTCGAGATAATCGTCACCATGTGCCAAATGCAATAGAATAGCAATCTGAACACATTCGCGCATAATGAAATGACCACAATTTTCTCCAAAACTATAACAGATGCAAACTTGTCCTGTGTGGTGGAGATGAGATTTGATAAAGTAAGTGGAAATCCAGTAAAAGTTTCATTTGGCTACTTTGCACTCTCGAGATAATCGTCACCATGTGCCAAATGCAATAGAATAGCAATCTGAACACATTCGCGCATAAATGAAATGACCACAATTTTCTCCAAAACTATAACAGATGCAAACTTGTCCTGTGTGGTGGAGATGAGATTTGATAAAGTAAGTGGAAATCCAGTAAAAGTTTCATTTGGCTACTTTGCACTCTCGAGATAATCGTCACCATGTGCCAAATGCAATAGAATAGCAATCTGAACACATTCGCGCATAAATGAAATGACCACAATTTTCTCCAAAACTATAACAGATGCAAACTTGTCCTGTGTGGTGGAGATGAGATTTGATAAAGTAAGTGGAAATCCAGTAAAAGTTTCATTTGGCTACTTTGCACTCTCGAGATAATCGTCACCATGTGCCAAATGCAATAGAATAGCAATCTGAACACATTCGCGCATAAATGAAATGACCACAATTTTCTCCAAAACTATAACAGATGCAAACTTGTCCTGTGTGGTGGAGATGAGATTTGATAAAGTAAGTGGAAATCCAGTAAAAGTTTCATTTGGCTACTTTGCACTCTCGAGATAATAGTCACCATGTGCCAAATGCAATAGAATAGCAATCTGAACACATTCGCGCATAAATGAAATGACCACAATTTTCTCCAAAACTATAACAGATGCAAACTTGTCCTGTGTGGTGGAGATGAGATTTGATAAAGTAAGTGGAAATCCAGTAAAAGTTTCATTTGGCTACTTTGCACTCTCGAGATAATCGTCACCATGTGCCAAATGCAATAGAATAGCAATCTGAACACATTCGCGCATAAATGAAATGACCACAATTTTCTCCAAAACTATAACAGATGCAAACTTGTCCTGTGTGGTGGAGATGAGATTTGATAAAGTAAGTGGAAATCCAGTAAAAGTTTCATTTGGCTACTTTGCACTCTCGAGATAATCGTCACCATGTGCCAAATGCAATAGAATAGCAATCTGAACACATTCGCGCATAAATGAAATGACCACAATTTTCTCCAAAACTATAACAGATGCAAACTTGTCCTGTGTGGTGGAGATGAGATTTGATAAAGTAAGTGGAAATCCAGTAAAAGTTTCATTTGGCTACTTTGCACTCTCGAGATAATCGTCACCATGTGCCAAATGCAATAGAATAGCAATCTGAACACATTCGCGCATAAATGAAATGACCACAATTTTCTCCAAAACTATAACAGATGCAAACTTGTCCTGTGTGGTGGAGATGAGATTTGATAAAGTAAGTGGAAATCCAGTAAAAGTTTCATTTGGCTACTTTGCACTCTCGAGATAATCGTCACCATGTGCCAAATGCAATAGAATAGCAATCTGAACACATTCGCGCATAAATGAAATGACCACAATTTTCTCCAAAACTATAACAGATGCAAACTTGTCCTGTGTGGTGGAGATGAGATTTGATAAAGTAAGTGGAAATCCAGTAAAAGTTTCATTTGGCTACTTTGCACTCTCGAGATAATCGTCACCATGTGCCAAATGCAATAGAATAGCAATCTGAACACATTCGCGCATAAATGAAATGACCACAATTTTCTCCAAAACTATAACAGATGCAAACTTGTCCTGTGTGGTGGAGATGAGATTTGATAAAGTAAGTGGAAATCCAGTAAAAGTTTCATTTGGCTACTTTGCACTCTCGAGATAATCGTCACCATGTGCCAAATGCAATAGAATAGCAATCTGAACACATTCGCGCATAAATGAAATGACCACAATTTTCTCCAAAACTATAACAGATGCAAACTTGTCCTGTGTGGTGGAGATGAGATTTGATAAAGTAAGTGGAAATCCAGTAAAAGTTTCATTTGGCTACTTTGCACTCTCGAGATAATCGTCACCATGTGCCAAATGCAATAGAATAGCAATCTGAACACATTCGCGCATAAATGAAATGACCACAATTTTCTCCAAAACTATAACAGATGCAAACTTGTCCTGTGTGGTGGAGATGAGATTTGATAAAGTAAGTGGAAATCCAGTAAAAGTTTCATTTGGCTACTTTGCACTCTCGAGATAATCGTCACCATGTGCCAAATGCAATAGAATAGCAATCTGAACACATTCGCGCATAAATGAAATGACCACAATTTTCTCCAAAACTATAACAGATGCAAACTTGTCCTGTGTGGTGGAGATGAGATTTGATAAAGTAAGTGGAAATCCAGTAAAAGTTTCATTTGGCTACTTTGCACTCTCGAGATAATCGTCACCATGTGCCAAATGCAATAGAATAGCAATCTGAACACATTCGCGCATAAATGAAATGACCACAATTTTCTCCAAAACTATAACAGATGCAAACTTGTCCTGTGTGGTGGAGATGAGATTTGATAAAGTAAGTGGAAATCCAGTAAAAGTTTCATTTGGCTACTTTGCACTCTCGAGATAATCGTCACCATGTGCCAAATGCAATAGAATAGCAATCTGAACACATTCGCGCATAAATGAAATGACCACAATTTTCTCCAAAACTATAACAGATGCAAACTTGTCCTGTGTGGTGGAGATGAGATTTGATAAAGTAAGTGGAAATCCAGTAAAAGTTTCATTTGGCTACTTTGCACTCTCGAGATAATAGTCACCATGTGCCAAATGCAATAGAATAGCAATCTGAACACATTCGCGCATAAATGAAATGACCACAATTTTCTCCAAAACTATAACAGATGCAAACTTGTCCTGTGTGGTGGAGATGAGATTTGATAAAGTAAGTGGAAATCCAGTAAAAGTTTCATTTGGCTACTTTGCACTCTCGAGATAATCGTCACCATGTGCCAAATGCAATAGAATAGCAATCTGAACACATTCGCGCATAAATGAAATGACCACAATTTTCTCCAAAACTATAACAGATGCAAACTTGTCCTGTGTGGTGGAGATGAGATTTGATAAAGTAAGTGGAAATCCAGTAAAAGTTTCATTTGGCTACTTTGCACTCTCGAGATAATCGTCACCATGTGCCAAATGCAATAGAATAGCAATCTGAACACATTCGCGCATAAATGAAATGACCACAATTTTCTCCAAAACTATAACAGATGCAAACTTGTCCTGTGTGGTGGAGATGAGATTTGATAAAGTAAGTGGAAATCCAGTAAAAGTTTCATTTGGCTACTTTGCACTCTCGAGATAATCGTCACCATGTGCCAAATGCAATAGAATAGCAATCTGAACACATTCGCGCATAAATGAAATGACCACAATTTTCTCCAAAACTATAACAGATGCAAACTTGTCCTGTGTGGTGGAGATGAGATTTGATAAAGTAAGTGGAAATCCAGTAAAAGTTTCATTTGGCTACTTTGCACTCTCGAGATAATCGTCACCATGTGCCAAATGCAATAGAATAGCAATCTGAACACATTCGCGCATAAATGAAATGACCACAATTTTCTCCAAAACTATAACAGATGCAAACTTGTCCTGTGTGGTGGAGATGAGATTTGATAAAGTAAGTGGAAATCCAGTAAAAGTTTCATTTGGCTACTTTGCACTCTCGAGATAATCGTCACCATGTGCCAAATGCAATAGAATAGCAATCTGAACACATTCGCGCATAAATGAAATGACCACAATTTTCTCCAAAACTATAACAGATGCAAACTTGTCCTGTGTGGTGGAGATGAGATTTGATAAAGTAAGTGGAAATCCAGTAAAAGTTTCATTTGGCTACTTTGCACTCTCGAGATAATCGTCACCATGTGCCAAATGCAATAGAATAGCAATCTGAACACATTCGCGCATAAATGAAATGACCACAATTTTCTCCAAAACTATAACAGATGCAAACTTGTCCTGTGTGGTGGAGATGAGATTTGATAAAGTAAGTGGAAATCCAGTAAAAGTTTCATTTGGCTACTTTGCACTCTCGAGATAATCGTCACCATGTGCCAAATGCAATAGAATAGCAATCTGAACACATTCGCGCATAAATGAAATGACCACAATTTTCTCCAAAACTATAACAGATGCAAACTTGTCCTGTGTGGTGGAGATGAGATTTGATAAAGTAAGTGGAAATCCAGTAAAAGTTTCATTTGGCTACTTTGCACTCTCGAGATAATCGTCACCATGTGCCAAATGCAATAGAATAGCAATCTGAACACATTCGCGCATAAATGAAATGACCACAATTTTCTCCAAAACTATAACAGATGCAAACTTGTCCTGTGTGGTGGAGATGAGATTTGATAAAGTAAGTGGAAATCCAGTAAAAGTTTCATTTGGCTACTTTGCACTCTCGAGATAATCGTCACCATGTGCCAAATGCAATAGAATAGCAATCTGAACACATTCGCGCATAAATGAAATGACCACAATTTTCTCCAAAACTATAACAGATGCAAACTTGTCCTGTGTGGTGGAGATGAGATTTGATAAAGTAAGTGGAAATCCAGTAAAAGTTTCATTTGGCTACTTTGCACTCTCGAGATAATCGTCACCATGTGCCAAATGCAATAGAATAGCAATCTGAACACATTCGCGCATAAATGAAATGACCACAATTTTCTCCAAAACTATAACAGATGCAAACTTGTCCTGTGTGGTGGAGATGAGATTTGATAAAGTAAGTGGAAATCCAGTAAAAGTTTCATTTGGCTACTTTGCACTCTCGAGATAATCGTCACCATGTGCCAAATGCAATAGAATAGCAATCTGAACACATTCGCGCATAAATGAAATGACCACAATTTTCTCCAAAACTATAACAGATGCAAACTTGTCCTGTGTGGTGGAGATGAGATTTGATAAAGTAAGTGGAAATCCAGTAAAAGTTTCATTTGGCTACTTTGCACTCTCGAGATAATCGTCACCATGTGCCAAATGCAATAGAATAGCAATCTGAACACATTCGCGCATAAATGAAATGACCACAATTTTCTCCAAAACTATAACAGATGCAAACTTGTCCTGTGTGGTGGAGATGAGATTTGATAAAGTAGTGGAAATCCAGTAAAAGTTTCATTTGGCTACTTTGCACTCTCGAGATAATCGTCACCATGTGCCAAATGCAATAGAATAGCAATCTGAACACATTCGCGCATAAATGAAATGACCACAATTTTCTCCAAAACTATAACAGATGCAAACTTGTCCTGTGTGGTGGAGATGAGATTTGATAAAGTAAGTGGAAATCCAGTAAAAGTTTCATTTGGCTACTTTGCACTCTCGAGATAATCGTCACCATGTGCCAAATGCAATAGAATAGCAATCTGAACACATTCGCGCATAAATGAAATGACCACAATTTTCTCCAAAACTATAACAGATGCAAACTTGTCCTGTGTGGTGGAGATGAGATTTGATAAAGTAAGTGGAAATCCAGTAAAAGTTTCATTTGGCTACTTTGCACTTTCGAGATAATCGTCACCATGTGCCAAATGCAATAGAATAGCAATCTGAACACATTCGCGCATAAATGAAATTACCACAATTTTCTCCAAAACTATAACAGATGCAAACTTGTCCTGTGTGGTGGAGATGAGATTTGATAAGTGGAAATCCAGTAAAAGTTTCATTTGGCTACTTTGCACTCTCGAGATAATCGTCACCATGTGCCAAATGCAATAGAATAGCAATCTGAACACATTCGCGCATAAATGAAATGACCACAATTGTCTCCAAAACTATAACAGATGCAAACTTGTCCTGTGTGGTGGAG